>NC_053417.1:20330205-20595205 GCF_016859285.1 Xiphias gladius | reverse complement strand
TTTGTGATTCCTCCAAGAGAAATCTGAGATCATTCTGAAACACAGTTTATGTTCTCACCTCTCTCCTCCAATGTCTTCGTTTCCTTCAGTTATTGATGAATAAAAAAAAACACTTAGTATTCATACTTGCACACTAGAAATACTGTATATCTTCATTTCACCTTTTCTCTCAGTGACCACAGAGATAAAGAAAATTTTTTTATCCCTTTATAAATTGTCTCTCTTTAAAATGTGAATAAGAAAAGAGAAATACAAAACCTTGAAGGCTATCGATGTATTATTTTTCTTTTTACTGGCTCTGAGCATTTTATGTATATATATATATATATATATATATATATATATATATATGTATATGTATATGTATATATATATGTGCATTTTTGTATACAAGAATATTTTTATGTGTGTGTCTATGCCTTTGTTTTTGTGAGAGTGTAACATTCCGTATTAAGCTAAGTGTGTGCGTGTGATTGACAGTGGTGCCTGTTGGGTGTGACTGTGAGACAGAGTGTGCTGATCCCTCGGCTGGCCCTGCATCACTACATTTCTCCTCTCTCCCACTTCACTCTCTTCATCTCCAATTCTATCTATATCTTATTCTTCATTCCACCGGGCAAATATTCCTTAGTTTTCGTAACTTCCTGCATTTTTATTGTCCTTAAAGTGTTTTATCGCCAGCCCACCATCTCAGTCTAATCCTTATCCCTCATTCCTTGTCATCATGGGACCGCCAAAGTTCTCCCTGCAGAGGACAGCGGAGAGAGCAGATAGTCATTATGGAACAACTGTGCTAGGATAGTTTTTCCCTCTCCAGCCATGCACAGTAGTTTTGCACCTGACTAGAGATACATGGAGAGAATAGGAGAGACAAACATTTGATTGTCAGAGCCAAAAAAAACACCAGGAGGTCCACCAGTTTTCCAAGATCACAAAATGTAGCATTTGAGCTTCACAAGGACTCATTCACTTGATCTGTTGTTGTTGAGCTGTTGTCTGCTTGGCTCTTTCTTTCCAACTGACTAACCATTCTTTCCACACGCTGGGCGATTTAAGGCTTCACTGATAAGATGGTGGGCCTCAGGTGTGTCCAGGTCTAAAGCTGGATTTATTCTTCTGCATCAAGGTGTTGCAAAGGCTCCTGGACATACTGTCAGATCGAACATGCATCTCCAAAAAAAATACATTATGCAACAAGAGGCACCAAAAGGAGACCACAAGTACTTTGATGAGGCAGCTTGGACTGCATGTGTTTTCTCCTATATGTTTTCAGTACTAGTAGAAAAAGTGTTGATTGTGATAGTGAAGGCAACAAGCAGTAAGTTGAGCAGTAAGTTATCTGTTTTTTAGTAATGCTAGAGATAGATTTTGTGATCTAGTAAAGTAAAGCCATTTGCAGTGTGAACTTTTTCATCGTTCTCTATCACGAAGTGTGGGACAATGTAAATATATTCACTTTGGCAGTATAAAGACTACATCGGATGAGTCTCCTTTAAGGTAGCCAGACGTATTTGTATTTTGTAATTTAGCAAACACATTTCCAGTTCAAACATCCCCACTGTTGCTCTGCAGTATATCACAAATTGAATGCAAGAATGTAAACACGTTTTTTTTTTAGGTGTAATAAATGCACAACATGACCTTATAATGCATGACACATCCATCTAGTGTTGCAGTGGTGATGTGGCAATCATCGTGTTAAATCCTATGCTGAACTATGAATAAATTTTTACAGTGGAAGCTACCATGACAGCACCACTGTAATATCTTGACAGAGAAGAAAAATCAGGCAGTCAACAGTCAATAGGCTACAGCACTCTTAGGCCTCAGGCTAGTGAGGAGTGGATAGTATCTTCCTTCAGCCACCTCATCCTCCTCAATATCAAGAGCTGTACTCATTTCTGAATTAGACATTCAGGTAGCAGCCATTTTCGCTCTTTTGCTGGCCCTGAGGCTGTTGGTTGTGACTGTTTTTCATGTTCTGCTACAGTGCATCCACAAGTGCTTTATAGAAACTCTGTCACAATGGTAGCTAAAAGTATTAACTACACTTTGTATGAGTCACATTTTGATGGACAGCAGATGGTGGAAATGTCTAGCTGGACTTCACACTGAGAGACAGTGTGTTATTATCTACTATTTTTGGACCAAGAAGGAAGCATGTTTACACCCTTCCTATCAGCTTTATGTGGCTCATTGACTATATAGAAAAATACCAATGTTTTGTTTATGCTTTGTGAAATTATTATTTTTTTCTTACACAGTGATCCCAACAGGATAAGGATTTATTGGTGGTGGTCATCCCTTTGAGGGAATGGGTGATGTTGGAGCTTTATGTAGAAACATCTATTAACCTGTTATTATGAAATGGTAATAAGATTAGAACGTGCAATACGGACACAGATTTAACTGTTGTGATATGAAACATTTCTTTATTTATCCTAAAATTTAATACATATAAAACTAAGTCTCATAAAGAAACTAAAATATGGCTTTGCTCTTCCACAGAAGTGCAACTCTCAAATATTAAAAAGACTGTATGCTGTCAATGGCAGTGAATACAGCAGTTCAGTTTTAAGGAAAGCACTTCCACCAACGTGACCCTTGCGCCACTGCGCCAGCTTGTAATGAGGTCACCTGTGACAGTGAACACCCTCTCTGCAAAGGCTTGAGAAGCTGGCATAGCCAAAAAGCCGTAAAGTCTGTTCCTGCGTCACCAGTGGTGGCTTGTGACAGCTCTTGCTTCCTTCTGCTGTGGTGTGTTTAAATGCTGCCACCATATTACTCCCATTGTCTGTTATTAATGTATGGATCTACTCCTTTGGTATGTCCCCCTCACACAATATGTGTTAGGGGTTTATTTTATTCAATACAAAAGAAGCATTAACATATAGCCAGTAGATACTCTTTGGGCAGCAGCCAGTTTCTTTTTGAATTTTTGTCTTTCATCTTCATAATGTTTGTCAATCAGATTACTTATTTTCGTTTTCTTTGGAACAGTCAGCCTCCTATCTACTGTCTCCATCATTAGAACAAAGTCCTCATCTTCATTTGTTGTGACTGGTAATCCTGTGCGCCTAATCCATTTTGCTATGGCCTCCTCCTTGGTCTGTTGTTCTTTAGAGTCAGTTTTGTACTTTGAAGCACTTAGAAAAGATGTTAAAAATATTGTGCTGGGATGCTCTAGCTTTATCTATGAGGTTGAATTAGGGGGGGAAAAAAATCAGAATCTGAAATACTTTATTGATACCCGCAGGGAAATTGCTGTGTTACAGTTGTTCACCACGCCTTTAGGAAAGAGGAAGTAAAATGTATAAAAGTAAAAACTATGAAATAGTAATATTAATAAATGTACAGTAACTGATTAGAAAAATGTACAAATGTAGATGTGCATTACATTTATTTTTTTTAGCATGTCAATCAATCTTTTAATTTCTGAGATTAGCAACTCTGGGTTATTCACTACTCTAATCATTACAGGACAGTGGAGGTTTTGTTTAGCTTGTATTATATTTCAAGTTTAGCAAAAACATACCAGCTCAGGTAAGCTGATAAAATACTGTTGGCTTGAAAAAAAATTTAAGTGTGCTTATGTTTGCATGAATTTCAGGATGACTCGGTGTAGTTCGGTATGTTTTTACTGGTGACTGTTGCTCCACACGTTTCACAAAGGGTCCTGTCTTCCTCGAAAACAGATGGGAAATTTATGGATATTTATGTTTTTCTTTTTCTCTCAAATATTGACTATATTTGTACAGATCAGTACATTACCATTCAGTTTTGTGCATCTAACTTCCCTACCAAAGAGATTAGTTCTGATTGGATCTCTCCCCAAATCCATCCCTCCCTTACATTTTCGTAGCATTTTTATTCATTGACGAAAGTGTCAATGACTGCGTTCTCCAACATCCCATTCATAGGTTTTCATTCAAGTTAATCAATATTAAAGGTATAATATGTAACTTTAACTCTAATAATGACTAGACCTATGTTATATATTTTGTTGAGTTGTGTAATTACATTATACCAAATGTTTGCAGCAATTTTCAAAGCTAGAGAAATCCTTAACTTTAATCAAGGTAACAGTGCGTTACATTTGGTCGCCTCTCAGTGACATCATATCCCCTTTGCACATGTGTCAGCGTTGTGGTTGTCTACCAGAATGCCATTTTATGCAGTTTTAAGCCACATGTTTATGATGAACTTTTTACATTTTGGCCGTTTTTAACTATATATTTGAACTGGATGAGGGAATTTAGTCATCAGATGTCTGGATCTTAAGTTATCAGAAAAACAAGCTGAGCAAACACTGGTGGCAGCTTGGCTCACAGCCCCTCCAGGATGATTTTTAAAGTGAAACTGCTTTATTCAGTGTTTTTACCGGTTTTAATCACCTGGTCCGTTTGTTTTGGAGAGGAGGATACCACTGTGGATAATTCAGCTCCCAGTAAAAGAAAAAAAAAAAACCTCCTGAACGATTAGCACTGAGTGAATCCTAACCAGGAGGAGCTGACTGCAATGACGGCAATAGTGGTGAAGACAACAACTCGCATGATCCCACGCTACTTCACGACGTCAACAAACTCCGTCTTTTGTTGTTGTTTTGATTGAGAGAGCCCTAGCGGCGGAAAATTACATATTATGCATTAAGACACTCCTAATTGTACTGGTTGTAACCAGTACAATAAGTTTCCATGTGAATAGGTCAGTAGCAGCGACTGAGTGTTTTAAGTGTCCATTTTATCCAAGGGTCAAAGTTGAATTGCTACAGAGAGAAAGAGTCTGGCTAAAGCAGAAGAGTACAATGTTATGTAGCGGGGCTCAGCGTTAGTGTAATCAAATAAATGCAAAGAACAAAACTTTGAATACTGACTTTAAATTTAGATGTGTCTTCATGCCTAAAAGAAAGGGAGGACTGAGGCAAAATTAGCAAAGACATATTCTGCTGTTAAATTCTTATTCCGTTTTACTTCAGTGGATTTGCTTTTTTAATATGCGTCCACACTGACTTTTCCTGTAAATGTTAACATATGTTCATACTGCCTGTTGTTCCAACTGTCTGACTAAAACCATTGACCTTTACACCTCACCAAGATGTAGTAGATGTAGCTTTTTGTCATTTTTCATTTGTCATATTAAGAATAACAAGAGTAGGACAGTATGTTTAGCATTATATTTAAGTTCCAAAGTGTGCTCTGATTGAATGGAGGGAGATGCACAGTCTACCCTGAGGCCTATGTAATTCTTTGTCCCATGCTCAAACCTAGTCTTTATTATTAAGGTTTTACAGAGAAGAGGGTGAAAATAAGAACATTTGATATGAATGTTTGTATGCGGGGGTATATGAACTAGTAAGCAATAAACAATTATTAAAGAATGCAACAGTTCACTAAAACATTTTCTGAAAGCATTTTTATGTTACAGAGATTACTAGTTTGGATATTAGTGTGTGGTTTAATAAATTGCAACATAAGCTCCCATAATGTAGATCAGAAGATTTTACAAGATCAAGACTGAAATAATATGCGACAACTGTTAGACCTTCAGATAGATTACTTTGGTTCGAGACTGACTACCTACTGTCCGTCTGTCTCCTTTTTCATTCTTTCCGTCCAGGATTTGTAGAGATGACTAACTTTAGCACATCTATTGCTGTAGTACTGTCCGGTTTTACCTTTTATCAGAATAAGTGATTTAAAGCCCAGTATTTCGGTTCTCTTCTCCTTCCTTCAAGAACAAAATCTGAAAAAAAAAAAAAAAGAAATACATAAAAACAACATTTGTAAAAGACCTTTATAAATTTCTGATCATAAATTTAATAGCAAGGTTATAAAAAGAAGAAAACTAAATCTTTTCATGGCTTCCACTTTTTAAGTGTTTTTGATGAAAAGTAAATGAAAAGATTTAGTTGCTGCGGCCGTTTAGATGTTGAAGCTTCCTGTCAGTATTTATGCTTGTGCGCTCGCGCATGTGTGTATGTAAGCTTGTTTATGAATTTGTCTTTGTGTGTGTTTGTGTTGATTATGACACACGTCAATATCTTATTTCTCTCAGTATATTAAGCAGTGTTTTAAGAGATTGTCACTTACAAAGTATCTGTTATTAAGTAGAGTGGACACTCTTCATTACAGTTTTTCACACAAACAATATCTTTGATAGAGGACATGCTGTTAGATTTATGAAAACCGTGGACTGGATGAGGATTTAGGCAGCGGAGATGATTCAGGAGTATTATCATGAGGGTTTTATACCTACATTATGTAAAGTGGGCACTCTTAACTATTGTGTCTTTTTGAATACTGTGATCAGACTAGCCAAAGCTTAGCTGCTCATCATGGCTGATTCATAGAGATAAAGACGATCCAACAACACAAATCCCTGGGAAAAAAAATAAATTAGTAGTAGTATTTTATATTATTTTCTAGTGTAACATAATCAGTGGCCTTTGCAAAATGGGTTGACTAGCAGACAAATAAGGGCGCCACAGTGACTACTCACATGAAGTGGTTCCTTTTATTCTTATAATCATCTACTTCCCCTCCCTCTGTCTCCTGTTTCATTTTGTCACTCCAAGATACTGTATGTCGTTTGCATTGAAATGTATCATATGCAAAAAATGTATCCTTTATTTTGGTACTCCAGATATTGTATGAGCTACCTGCCAAGACTGTACCTCATGTAGAGAGGAAACAATGGGACAAGGTGATGAAGAGAAAGGCATCAAGATAGTAGGAGCCAAGTAAAGATAGGTCAATGGCAGGATAAGGAGAAAAAGAAAATTAAAATGGGCGACAGAAAAGGAAAAACTTAGAGAAATCTCTTGTGGACAGCTGTGGGAGAGATTAAAACAGGAGAAGACATGGGAGGAGGAAAGAGGGTGCTGCTACTCCTCATCCACTGTTTGAACTGTGGGTGGCAGCGATGACTGATGAAGAACCACTCTAACTGAAGGTCATTTCCAAAGCCCTGCCATTTTAGACTGTCACTGACGCAGGGGAAAGGATAAATAAAGCACAGATTGTCGTGTTTATTCACCCCAATTTTTTTGTGGCTTTCTCGATGGAGGAGGGAGAGACAGACAGATGAGGCAGGATGAAGAAAATGGAAGATAGAAATGCCAATAAATGATTGAGAGTTGTCTAAGTAGGATTTATCTTATCATACTTATTTTTTACAAGACACTCACTCTGACATTCTCACATTAATATTCAATTTTAATAACAAAGACTCAATCTTCCTTGTTATGTGTCCCATCATTTAATGCAACACTATTGATGCTTCAAATCGCTGACTTTTTAAAATGCATTCCTGTTATTTAATGACTTGTCTTACCTCCAGACATTGCTACAATAGAGATAGTGAGTGATGGGAATGAAAGGATAATGTTTCAAATCCAGCTAAGTAGGATTTTGTTATCACTGCGATTATTTTTACAAGAGAGAACAGACATTGTTAGGAGTTACATAACCAATTGTCATCAAATCATGAACAAACCCAAATAGGGTGAAATAAATTCCTGGAGGAAAATAAACTACAGCAGACAGCATGTTTCTGAGTTGCTTAGCCCAGATTGTCACAAGGCTTAAGGACAGCAGTTTGTCACTACTCCAATGTCCCTGCAGTCTGGCTGGGAGACAGAGCTATTCGTCTGGCGCTGGAACCAGAGCTAGAGCCGGAGGTTCAGACAGGGTTGTTTCCCCCAGGCTGGGCAGAATGCTCACGGCCAGGCGACCTCGCTGCCCAGCCTCTAATATCTGATCATGAACCATCTGCTGAGGCTGCCAGAGCCCACACACTCCCCATACCCCTGACCTCTCCAAGGAGAGCCCAATGGGAAATCAAGCTGTTATCGGGCTATTAGAATGATTCTGATCACCATTTAAAAAGAAATACGGCACAACAAAATTATATTATCACTACGGGGATCCCGCTTTTGCTACTATATTAATTCAGGAAGAGGCATGGTTCTGCGTCACCCTTTCTTGCCTCCATGGTGAGCACATGACCTTCCATTTTCACAGTTCTTTATCCCCACCTCCCCAGAAAAGCAGTTTTGGGTATCTTTTAAAACAAGTCCGTAATTCCTGCTGAAAGATACCTGTATAAATCCAACACAATGATGCAATTAGCATGGAATATTTTTTTATTGTGCAGAGAAGGGCTTTTGTGAAATTCAGGCCCAGTGGTGAAATGCTGTCATTATGATCTAGTGGCGTGTTTATGTTACACTGACAAGATGTTTTATGAGTGGACATGTATTGATTCATATGAGAATAAGGATGTATGTATCACAGCAAGTATGTAGAAGATGTCAAAAGTGCAGTTCACATGAAGTTTTAATGGCCTTTGCAAACAGTTTCTGTTCCTAGTGTGTGTCGTGCAGCACCATTCACCAGGCCTTGATAACAGTTGGTTAATGGGTAATGTGCCACACAAGAGTGATGCTGCACTTTCTGTTTTCATTTTGTTGCTGTAGTGCAGTAATTAATCCAGCTGAACCCTTTGTGCTCACAAAATAAATGCTTTCCATTTTCATTAATAGACAACTCATTAGTGCATAATGAGCAAGAAGGCGGCACTCCTCGCTCTCCCTGTGCAGTACATAGCAGATGAGCATGCACTACACTCAGCTAATGAAAACCTGGGATTGTGTTCGTGCTTTTAAAACATTACTTTCATGAATCATGGTATGTTAGTGTATTACATACCAGAAGAAAAAAAAAATTACAAATACTCAAAGTCATGTACAATATATTTATTTGTGCCTGTATAGGATATTCGACAACAACTTGTGAGTGTAAATTTCAAACTGTTATTACAACAGAGTGCACTTGCCCATGGTTAACATGCTTGAATATAAGTTGAAGCTTTCATCTTGACTTAGCTTCCTGCTAAGTGTGACATCTTCCTGTTTCTTCCAATCACTCTTCGTCACAGGTAGAATGGGAGATGTTGAGAAAATGTATCCACTGTGGACACTGGTTTTTTCCCCAGTAGAAGTTTGCACTCAATAACGCAAGAAAATGTACCACGGTGCAGACATGACGCACAATCCCACATTGTTTTAGGAGCAGTGTTTGGTTTAAGGTGTTTAAACAGAAAACATGAATTCTGTCTATATAATTTATTATTCATGTGATTTATTTAGCTGAGATGAGCTTTGCCATTGCTTACTCCTCGTAGAATCATTAACATCTGAGTCAATGGTCACAACTGACTGGTGTCACCATCCATGACATAGTGGCATCTTTAGTTCGAAACCTTAACTGCTGACTAACAGCTACAGTGTTGGAATTTATCCTAATTACCTTATAGTGATGATATATCAATAGTGGTAAATCATATGAAGACAACTGCATTTTTTTAAGGCTGCATTTATTTCTACTGCAGTCTGCACACTTTACTGCACACTATCTGTACACAGCTCACACGAAGATACATACATAAATATGCTTATATTTCTGTGCATGCACGAATGCAGTAGTACTCACACAAGAAAGCCATATTCATGCATGCACACTTGCAGCACTTTCCAGTAATGATATAGTTTTCCTTTGTCATGAAGCAATGATTAGCTGTAGGGATTCCTCACTTCCTGATGGGTTTTGAAATTGAACCCAATTACTGACTGTAATTAACACGCTTTCCAGAGCGGACAGTTGGAAGGCCACAACCATAAGGGGTCCATAAGAGACAGGGTTCCAATAGCAGTCTTAATTCAATCAGTCTTGGATCTATACTATATTTGAAGGATCAGGGCTTGATTCTTTAACACCCACATACACTGAGCAGACATTTGCAGTACGACAGAGCAGGCATGCATCTACAGTCTTACCTGCGGGCCTGGCTACTCATCAACTGTAATGGACCATGTGTATTACAGGATGTCAGTGAATCCTTTGAGTTAATTTTATCTAATTATGTCTCTTAAACTGTGTTATTGTGATTTTAATGCTAATCATCGACTGCTTTTGTTCTGTGTTCCCATTATCGTTTGTGTACTGAATTTAATGACCCAAGAGCATCTGAGAGCATCTGAGGACCTATGAAATCCAACTGTACAACTTAAGAAATGCAAAGCAGCAATCAGAAAAAGAACGCTCTTTCCCTCAAGTCCCACAGAGAACAGAGAATTTCTTAAAGTTTTAATAATACAATATACCCCTTAGAAACAGGTGCTCTACAGCATTTTTATGTCAAATTGCTCCAACTGTCCTCGCAACAAGGGGTGAACTGTAACAGTGTTTGTGACAGTAAGCAAGGTTGGAAATATGGAAAAGATTTGAGAAAGATGAGAGTAAGAGGAGGGGAAAAGAGAAAAGCAAGGCAAAATCTAAGAAATTTGTACCTTGAGCTAAGAGACTATTTTTGAAGCTGCTCTTATCGCTGCTGATCTTTAACTTAATTTAAATCCATCACGCAATGTTTATGGCTCCAATCTAGTCTGGCACAGGTGTGTCAACTCTTCATTTAGACAAGCAGTATGGGTGGAAAGAACTAGCTCATTGGTCACAAAAAGAGAAAGCGTTCTCAATCAAGTTGAAGCTTGCCTCGCATGTATTGTTCTATATTTCGATGCTCATGTGACGGATTGCATAAATTGTGCAAATCTGCAACAAAAGTGCTGACAACTGATACTCACAATCATCTATGGTACAAAATGTTTGTCAACTTTTACAACAGAGCACATTTTGCACAGTATGGCAACATCTGTGTTAATAGTCCTTTGTGAGCATTAGAGTATAAAAATGCAACTTCAGCTTGATGGAGAATCATTTTTCTTTTTTCCCTGCTAAGTGAGTTGGTCTCCTCAAAATGACTGTAGACAAAAAAAATGCCCTCCATCCTCTGTACACAGAGACTAAAGTCCGGAACAGTCCTAATTAATATTACGGTGAAACAAAATGAGCTGTAATGGTTCCTTCAACAAGCTGGTGGTTACCCCTACTGCCTCCTGTGTTTCAAATATGAACTTACTTCTGCTGAGGCAAGCTGACGTGGCAAAGCAGACAGAGGATGGTTGGCGCTTTGGTGGTTGTTCAAATTTTCTAGCGCACCACTTAGTGTGTCCATGACAACCAAAGGAACCACACTGGGGGAACACAATACAGCAGCACTTCACCACTTCACCACTGAACAATGGTATTAAAAACAGGGCCTGAAGCGTCTGAAGCTGGGTTCTTTGCACTGTGAATGTGCATAAACCTAAATGTAAACCCTCTTGGTGGTGTTGGTCTCCAATTGCTGTGTGCCATATGGGTAGTGTTGAACCCTGTTATCTCAAACATCCCACATCACAAGGTGGCAGAGTTAGTAGTAACTTACCAGTGTGTGCAAGCATCATTAATGATTCTTTCTTTTATTTATGATCCCTCTCTGGATTCAGAGTTTTGATGTAAACCAATTTTCTGTGGTTGTCAGTCAGTGTCCTTACTTGGAACATTCAATAGTTCAAGCACAAAAACTTTGCTATCTCCCTCAGAGAGATTTCTGTAAATGTAGGCTGTCATTTTTTTTTTTAGCAATTTCAAGTTTACAGTTTTTCAGGTCATGATGATCTTCTCTGTTTATGGGTTTTTTTATGTATTCAATCAAAAAAGTAGTCAAATAGGTGTAATTTTAGTAGGCAACAAATGATATAATGTCATCACGAATATTCTGTAACCTGATTAGCTATAACGATTTCTAAAATGTGGTTTGGTCTATGTTTGCCTTTTAATGGGTTTCCTTTCAAACTATAGCAATCAAATTACATTCCAGTCTAATGTAATAGGGTACATTTTACCTAAATAAATAACGAACTGTCTTAGTGCCTGTCCTCCTCTCCATTGCTCTTCTCTTTTGCCTCTTTCTTTCATCCTCTTTGACAGTGAAAGGCTACATTTCTGAACGGTGAAGTAAAACAATTGGGAGATGTTAATTTCCTCATTTTGTAGATGTATCTTCAAAATGTAGCTTTTGGTTTATTTGGGCTTGCTTTTGGGCAGCCTTAACTTTACTAGGCTTGCCTACATCCATTGCAGTGGGAAACCTGTATTGACATACGGCCTATTTTACATAGTTCTCAAACCCACAGGAGTTCTGCTGTGGAGGCAAAGGGCACATCAAAACACCATTCACATATTCACTGCAAGTTAGTCTGTAAATCCACATAAGCCAATGATAGCTGGGAAGAAATGCAATAATCAATGATGGTGGTTTTCTTTACCTCCCTAAAAAGAAGAGTTATTTATGTGTGCTGATACCAATCAGCATGATGTCTCTGCTCTGACCCAGCAAATTCTAGAGAGGGAAGAAGTGCTTTCTTTTGATAATTTATTTTCACCAAGCTGGTGTGTTCGTTATTTATCATTATCAAAAAAGTGTTAATAGAAAGCATGTTATTACATTTTCTTCAAATTTCTCCCCTACCCCAATATATTAAATCAGAGTGCATAGAGAGAAAGTGACACAGTGTTGCAGCCTGCTGTTTACTGCAGGTAGTTGTGAATAGGGGCAATTGATTAATCCATCATTTTAAATGATGCCTTGTTATTTTAAAATTAAATCACAGTTAAATTGCATTGGCTCCAGCTTTTTGTTTAGGCAAGGTCTGTTCCAGTAAGCTTCACCTTCTTATTGTGTATCCACTATACCGTGTTTTCCTCAAATTAACTTATACTGATAACGCAACAGTGGATTGGTTTCCCGTTCCCATTAGCGTCATGTTGTCATTATCTTAGGTAGATGCTGAAAATAAATTGTAAAAATCAGGTATGTTAGACACAACAGACAAAATGGGTGGTGACATCTCTTTCCTTTTTCTCTGTTTTTGTCTGTTATTTTCTGAAAATGTTTCATAATCTTTGGAAAACTATCATCTGCCTAGAGGGGGTTAGCCTTCACATTATTAAGACAGTCTTCCTGTACTGCCAGCATTTGCCAGAACATTGCTGTTTGACATACTGTAGTCTTTCTTTTACATAACAAATGACAAAAAGAAGTACAATAGGGGCCAGTGGTTGTGACATGTTGGATAATATTTTATTGGCTATGCGGCTACCCCAAGGGTTTTAACAGTGGTGAGAGTTTGTAAGCCTTTGGGGTGAAAAGGAAATGGACCAAGGATTTTCTTTTAGTGATAAGGTTGACTGCGCTGGGCTGTGAGAGTGCTTCACTAACTAATTTGAAGCCTCCTCTCAGATTAAGTAGACATGCAGAGTTTATGGGCAGTTGCATAGCAGACAATCAGACCATGTAATAACCAGAGGGCCAGTGTTTGCTCAAATCCTCTGTAACACCTCACAAAACAAAAGTGTGTAAAGCCCTAATGCTCAGTCCAATCCCACGGCACACTGCCTTGATAAACACCGATGCCACCCCCACAATGGACGCCATCTTTACTCTGGCAATTAGGTAGAGCTTTGGATTATCACTTCCTCAGACCAGTACACCACAAATCCATCCGGATTCAATTATTCCCCTCCCATGTCTGTGGCCATTTGGGCCTTTTGGGCACATGGCCAGTAGAGAAATGTTCTAAAGGATTTGAACTGCTCAAAGTACAAAGTTATAAAAAAAAAAAAAGGGGACAATTTTTTAAAATTTATTGTTGCATCCCTGTAAGTATAACAAGTCTATTAAATAAAAATGAAAACTTTAGAGCTTACAAACACTGTCTTGGTAAATATTTTGACTAAATTGTATTTTATAATGTGTTTTTCTCCTTTACAAACGCACATCCTTCAGTTTGGGTTGATGTTCTATGTTGTGTAAAAGATGTGTTGGAGTACATCCTTCCGTCCAAGCAGCCCATGTTTTGGAGTGTCTGTAGTGGGCTCTGGGTAACAACCTAAAATCCTTACTGAAAGGATTTGATTTGCTGTCTTGCTGCACCTCAATGACATTATTTTTACTTATTAGAAAGCTCACTCAAGGTAAATGGTGCAAGAGATCAAGGGTTTCCATGGGTCTGGAGACTCTCATCTTTCTACTTGAGGTCTTTCTTCAATGTGTTTGCTCAAATGCGTCTTTCCTCCTCCTTGTCTCTCTTTGTGAATTGAAGAAAAGCTGCTATATGTATTTGTGTTGTACTTAGGCACAAATAACCACTAAGGTCTGAGATGAGAGACCCCCCGTCCCCCCATTTGTGTTTATCCTCTGGGGGTGGCTCGTTTCCCTCCCAACAAGTCACTACCATGGCTGTCATCTCCTGCGTTTTATGTGTCTGCTATACAGCAGCCTGTCAACTCCTAACACATTCCTCTGTGTGTCTCATCTCTTTTATCTACAGATACCACAGTATCATCACAAAAAGGTAAGACGGCACTCAATCAGTCACTTGTGGATTTTCCTCATGCATTTTCAGATGGGTGGCATGTAGGTTTGTTCCTCTGTGTGTTTGTGCGTGTTCTCAATTTTTGCTAATGAGATGAATAACATTTCATGGTGTTGTTGATGTTGATTTGAAATTGAGTCATTCAGTGTTTCCGTTACAGAACAATCTGTGTGATTACAAAGTCAATCACTCACATCCACTGACACCTAGACTGAATTATCCTGCTATCTCGCAATGATAGACAGCTCACAGTCTGTGTTTATGCATTGCTTTCTGGAAGACTTATGTTCGGACTAATCACAGTTCTGTTTAGACTCCTCCACACTTTCATGTGTATGTTAATGTGAGGTTGGGGGAGGTGATTGTTTTGCATTGTGGATCTTCAGGGAGAGTCGGGAGGTGTTATAGGGGGGGGTGTTTGTAGGAATGTAGGCTGTTTTGATTTTGTAAGATGATGAGGCCAGACAGTCAAACTGTCTAAACAGCTCCAGGGGTCTTGTTCAGAGTGGCAGCCTGCAGCTGTATGCACCGAGCAGTCCCAGCCCTCTGTTCTTCACGGTGGAGATACAGTAATGGCAGAGGGTGTGTCACACTCAGTGATTGCAAAGCAGACAATCACTCAGGAGAACTCCCTGCTGATTTTGTTGAAACTTTCATTGATTCTCTGCTGTGCTTACAAGAACTTCGGTTTTGTTTTGCACAAGCTCTTACGAAGGCAGAACGGAATGCAGGTGAAAATATTTTCATTGTCACCTGGATCTGATATAAGGTGCACAACATGTATATTTGAGAAGCCTAAACAGCAGGAGTGTGCCTTTGGGAACATGGTGACATTTTTCACCTTAAGAGGCTTCAGGTCGGTTAAAGCCACTTGTAGATACAGTGCAAGAGGCATTGACAGAGTACATATGTTTGACAGGTTACACTTAGTATGCCCTCACCCACCCACATACACACTGTTGTGAGGGCTATGTATGTGATGACTATTCGATATGTGATGCTGTCAAATGGGCCTATAAAGCTAAGTGATGTGGTTTGCCTAAGCCTCTCTCTCTGATGAATGTTGAAGGGAAGCACAGGCTGACTTGGCATACATCATCCCTCCACAGCCACACTTGCATACTTTTTTGAATGGGAGGGAGATAAATAAGGCCACGCAGCCCTTACGGTGAATGAATGCTCACCATTGTTAGCTTGTGTGTGTGTGTCCATGTCTGTATCTGACTTGTGCGTTTGTATGTCTTTCTTTTCTTCCCATCCAACATGTCCCATTCAAATTTGCTTAGTCAGCAGCATCAACAAAAACATTCAACGCCTCTCAGTCCCACACATTGAGAGTGTCATGGAGAAGATACACTGTGAGATATAGATGGCTATGCAGCTATGACAGTGCCATTAGTACTGAAGAGCCATGAGGCCTTGAGGCAAAGATAATGTACAGAAACTATGTGTTTGTGTCTATAGATCTCTTAAAAGACGTATGTAAGTATGTGCGTGCGTGACGGAGAAGGCAGGACATTTGTGCGCACTGGCAATTTCAGCAACCCATGGTCTCAATCTGTCAATATTCAACATGAGAGAGGTGGGTCTTACACCTGTTTGAAGAGAAAAATGTGACAGTACATGTGTTAGACTGAATGACAATATATAGTATTTAGGTCCAGGTAGTATTCAAACTGTGAATAACCTTTACTGTTGTTCCTTATCAATAGCGTGATTAATACAGAACTTCATTATAATGTGACCTTATTCATAAGTTTTCAACTTCTGTGGAACATCCCCACTATCTGTTCCCCTACCATGACATCCTTTATCCAGCACCTCTCCACCCCCTTACACTCCTCCTCCCTCTCTGCCAAATGAAGTATATTTATGGCACCTGTGCTGGAAAAACAGTCTCTAGGAGACGTCCCTCTAATTTCATTTTCAAAATGCCAGCAATAAATTTATCAAATGGGCTGAATCGAATTGGAGTCACACGCAGTGCCATCCGTCATGGGCTGTCCCTCAGGGGCCTGTGGGCGTACTTAAGCCAGCCAAAAACCTCTTCTGGCAGGAGAAAAAGAGTGAGTGAGAGGGGAGTGGGGCCCTGGTAGGAGAGAAACCGGATGAATGTATTGGAGAAAAATGATGAGAACAAAGATGTGTGTGCATATCTTTATGTCCTTATATGCATATGCGCAAGCATGAATTAGCTTGTGCAGGAGTCGGATGCATATGTGTGCACAGAGGTCAATGCTAATTCTTCACCACATAGGAGCCTCACGCTGGAATCTCAGTTAAGCACTTTGGCTGTCGATGTGCCAGCATAGTAATTGATTAATTGCAACACAAGTTAATTGATTGTTTTGCTCATTTCTGCATTTGTAAATCCCTCACAGTTCAAACACCACTTTGAGCCTTATCCCCTCCCCTGCCTCTGAAAACTTCAGGTTCACACGCTCTTTGCCCTCCCATTCCCCTCCCATTTCTTACTTCCTCATCCTCTGTATCTGACTTTGGCACCTTTGCCTCTCTCTTTAAATGCCTTTGTCCCTGCTTTCTTTTTGTTTCACCCCTCTTTCCCTCTGCCTATCTTTCCTTCTCCTCTCAGCATTTATCACCATCCAGGTTAAGCCAGGCGTGAGTGAGGGTAAAGCAGCTTAGTACTAACAGGGCTAATGAAGTCAGGCCCTGTATTCCTCTGACGGGGATCAGTGGCGCTACTCTGTGAAGCCTGTCAGCGTTTAATGATTAGATGAAACATTCAGAAACCCGCTGGAAGAAGACAGGCACAGTGATATGTGGTAATACCCAACCGTGCTCTCTCTTATGCAGATCCACAAACACTTATGCATGTGCACGTATTCGCTACGCAGGCACATACAGTACGTACATATGCTCCCACTCCTCCCAGTTTGCAAAGGTGTTGATTTATGACTCAAACATGGCATCAAGGGTATACACAGCAAAGTGACTGGAAGAAAAACAAATCACGGAGAGATTCAGAGAATGAGCAGTCTGGCTATTGATTCCCGCTATGTGCAGGAAGGTGGAGGAAAAAAGTAAGCTGCATGAGAGAGATTTATCCCTTGCCTTGATGAGCAGATTGTAAACAACTTCACACACTGTATTCAAAATGACTGGTGTGATCCATGGTTTTTCACTGTTCCTCACTTCTGCTAAAAAGCATGATAGAAGATCAATCAAAAGTCCATATCAAAACCTTTTTGAACATTTCAAGATTCATCTCCAATTCATTCTAAATCCTATTAGATCAAGTTCTTTTTCTCTGTGCCCATGCATGGCAGCTTAATGTGTGCTTGTGCCGGAGTGTATGTTGTTAGTATGTTAATAGGTGTGTCAGTGTCAGAGTGGGAGGGTGTTTGTTTGTGTGTTCAAGTGCTGAAACTAAGAATTGGAGTGACAGAGGCAATGGTTGGGTCAACAGTCTGCCTGTTTATCAGAGTGAAAGGGTGCCTGTGAGGGCTTGGCCGCTTTTTGCCCCATTAGCCACACGTACTAATTTACCTGTCATTTCACTTCTACACAAGGCAACTACTCTCGTCTTAACTTCTCTTTTTTACTCTCTCTTTTTCCAGCCCCTTCCTATCTGAATTTCTAAATTTCCAGATCTCTCCCTCATTAAATTTTCTCCAACATCTTCCTTCCACTGCTAAATTGGAACCATATTCTGTCCTAACAACTGTAATTCCTCTCCCTCTTGTGAAAGTACCTGTTTTGCTCCAGTTGAGGGGTCTTAAGACACAGATTTAAATTAAATGCATGTGCATTTCTGTCAGTGTGTGGCTGCTGCTCCCAGTCTCTCTTTTGGCTTTCAGAGCCTCCTTGAAAGTACTTTGTGAAACTACTTGAAAGTAGAGTTTCAAGGAACCACTTTCTTCACATCCAAGGAGGTTGAATTACAGTAAAGCTACCATGAAGAGAAATCAGCTGTTAGCCAGTTTGTTGTTCAGATTTCTTCCTCAATGAACATCATGCATTGTTTTACACAAAATGACCAGTGAGGATTGTCCCATACATATATAATAGAATTTGTTGGGTTGTATACAGTATTTTTGTGCAGCCTGAAGATCCCATGTGGTCCGATGACTGATGTATCCATTGTAATTGATGATTTTTATGGAATGTTATATTATGTCTCAAGTTGCTGAGAATTTTAAGTCAATTAATAAGTTACCTTCAGCATTTCTTGCCGCCTCTTGTGATGGTTGGGTAACTTTGACAATTAGCTAAAGGGTACCTCTCATGGTAAGGCACAAACTTACGAAGAATACATTCAAATAAGAATTAAGGATATTTAAATACAGAAAACCTGAGTGCAAAGAGAGAAAACTAGACTACTGCTTCATTTGGGCACTCTGAAAGAGCAGATTACTGTTTAACACAGCATTTAGAAATGCACAGAGCTTAATTATCAAAACTGATCACTGATAGTCACAGTACTGTAATCCTCATGTGATCTCTTTAGCTATTAACGGCCTCGAAAATCTAGCTCCAAAAAGCCTCTCGAACACTACAGTCACATCAGAGAGTGATGAGTTTGCAGTGTTGTTCAGAGATACAATAATAAACATTGAGTACTAGCTAGGGTGTAAGTGATGCGTGAGAGCCCCTCTCTGGTCTGCCTCATGAAAAATGTAATGGAATTAAAACCTCATCCTGCGCCTTTGATCCTGTCTTTGATTTTTACAACCAATACAATGTATGAGTAGTAGCAGCTATGGCTCTTCAATTACACACCTTTTCTAGAGAAAATGCATTTTTCTATGTTTCCATGGTACCAAGTACAGATTTGAACAGTCTCAACAGTCTCCCTCTCCTGTCACTATAATATAGTGGTAGTTTATTGAAAGACACAAGTCCTGTGTCTGTGCGAGATGGAATGGCATCACAGTCCACTCTTGCAACCAAGTATTTCATATAAATACAGTATTCGATCCAGTTTAAATTGAATTTTGAGTTTTCATTCCAACTCAAAATTATGTTTTGGCTGTCCAAGACTGTCCAAAACTACAAGGAAAATACTGCATATTTGATTTAATTGAACTACAATCAACGCATTCCCATGTTTTTCTTACGTGTGGAGTGAAGTGAAGTGAAACCGCTTAGAGCCCTGTGTGTACTACAGTAAGAGGAGTTGCTTTCGGGCTTGCTATGTTGCAGTAATGGGTGAATGAGTATGTGCGAACATGCCACGGTTTTTTTCTCTGTTGAGTCCTGCTCATGCAACTCTGGATCCCTGCAACAAGAACCATGATTGCTTTGACCTTTAATTCTTTTTTTTTCTTTTCCTTTTTTAATTTAGCTGTGTGTGTTCTGCAGGAGAGAGTGGTCATTATAGACATAATCTTGTCTATATTGCATTCCACCGGCCAATTAATAAGGTCCAGCATATATGGAATTTAAATGCCAACAGAAGACACTGTAGGTTTCAGTGCGGACATCCCCGATGAGCATAATTGAAATCTCTCTGAGAGGACTGGTGAAAAAATGCATAGCCTGTGAATAGTATCACCTGTAAATGAAACAGAAAGTGGCTTTTTTTGTAAGTAGGTGAAAGGCTGTTTGTTATTGCTCACAGGAGGCTGATAATGCATTTTCTTTGCCAGGCTAAACCCTGCAACATGTCCAATTGAGTGTTAGCCAGAGATAAAGATAAAGACAAAACCACACAAAGAGAGTCTCGGCAGACCCAAATCTTAGACTCATTAAGGCTGTCTGGGCATTGAAACATTTCTCAAGCAAAGACAGAGAGCAGATAAAAGCAGAGACAAGTATAACAAAAAGAGCAGAGATGGAAGTAAACTGATCACCACTCTTTCTTATAGAATCCTGTTCTTAAGCCTCAGATGCCAATTAAATACAAGAACAGCCTGTTCCATTGACGGATGAACTTTAGTATTGTGTGTTCTGCTCAGTAGGGTGCAACACTGATTGCACTCGTGAATGGAGTGTCCAGGCCATCCATACTGGCTATGGTGTAATAGACTATGTAGAGCGGCTCCATTTAAAAGGTGAGTCAGATTTGTATCTGATGGTGTGTGGCAGGTATCTGGAAGATTAGAGCATGGTTGCCCAGAGATGCTTGTGTTCCCGTGTGGTGTCACCCAGGAACAGGTCTGTAGTAATGGAGCAAAATACGTGATTCAACAACATGTTATTGTCACAGGACTACCTGCTCCAAGTCGCTTAGATGATTCATACATCTTTGTCTGTTTACTGACAAAACACCACAGTTGGGCTTGAAGCCCTACTGGGCTGGCATTGCCAGAGAAGCGGGTGGCATATTGCTCCCAGTAGGACCACTGCTATGTAGGCCTGCTCGGCAGAGGGATTTGGCTAGCTTGGATGGGCTCAGCAGAGTGAAACAGAGGGATATAGACAGGAAGGGCCAAACAGGGGGTGGAAGACAGAGTACATCAATCTCTGCTCAGTACACGGACACCTGAGAAACCTGAGAAAGAGCTGCTGAGACTCGTGGTGAGTCGTGTTCATACACCGGTGCACAACACACACCAGTGAAACGTGAAACAACTACCTGTACTATTTTCTCTAAACTTAGAGCCAAACTAATCAGCAATATTAAGAATTTGATTTGACATTATCTTTTGAAATAGTTTTGCCCCTTTTCACACTTTGGGATTTTTTTTTTAATGTTTAATAATGGCTATAAACTTCTGAGCAAAGACATGTGAATATTCATTTAAATGCCTATAATGAGATAAACACATCTCCCAACTCCAAAGTCACACTAATTAAGGAGCCTTTTTCCCTCCACAGTGCTGTGCTCTCAAACCTCATCAGCTGCTCAAAGGCATGTCACCAAAGTTATGGCAGATGGGTATTCTCAAGCCAAAAATAAATAAGTAAGTTGAATAGGTTAAAAAAAAACATTCAAACAGGAAAGAAAGCAGAGTCAGTTGCTTCTGACAGACTGCAGAGGAAACATGTCTTTGTTCTTTGCTCGGGTTGGTTCATTTCTGTCCGAGGGATGGATCTAATCCAAGAGTTTATTACCAAACTTCAGATGCAAAGCCTATTCGTTTTCTGACACCAAAGAGGGCCAAGAAAATTAATCGGGATCTGGACAAATTGGCATCACTCACTTCATCGCAGCAGGAAGAAATTTTCTAATCTAGAAGTCGTGTCTTCTTTCAGCTCTTTTCCAGCATCTTTCAGACTTTCACTGATAACTACTCTAATTTTTACCATTCACACAGTAGCAGCGTTGAGTACATACTTTACAGTACAAGCCAATGCACATTCACTTTTAAAAAAAACCTTCAGTTCTCTTAGATTCGAAGACAGAGAGAGAGTTAAGCAAAACGGGATAAAAAAAGTATCACATTGTGGGATGTATTTACTAAATCAGATATTCAGGCCCCAAATACCCTTCTCCAAACATCCCAGAATTCCCAGGGTTCATCTTCCTCCCTGCTTTGAAACCAAACAAAGAAAGGCCCTGGGAGGCATTCTCCATTGAAGACCATTGTAGGAGTAATAGAGGACAACCACAGTGAATAAACAGATATCTCATAACCAAACAAAGGAGCGGAAATTGATGCCTTACAGGAACAATGACAGCAAAGGGTTAAAGGTTTAGAAAGAGGAGAAGGAAGAATCATCCATTAAATTAAATTATAATAATTTACGAAAGGGATAAGGCTGAGAGGAGAGAATGATTAGGGCAATAACCAGGTCTGTTTGGGAATGTTGCTCTGTTCCCCCAATGCTCTGAAAGCATTTTTAGCAAAGGATAAAATATATTTGCAAAATGATCAGTCTACTTTATAAGCTCAGATCAAAGATTAATTTAAAAAACTGGTCATTTATTCATTTGACATTATTCATGCATGCCTTAGCTTTTGTGGTTCCAGCGAGAAAACTAAAGCCCTTTGCTCACCTTCCTATTGTGTTCACAGGGCCTGAACTCTTAAGCATAGTTTCTCATGCCACTATAAGTAACCACTTTACACACAGCAGAAATCAGGATAACAAATTACTGTGCAAATCTACGTAAGTTTCCAGTCTGCCTGTTTACCCTGGAGAGAGACATGGCAACTAAGAAGCGAGGTAGGCCCAGATGGATTATTCTTGCCTAATTCCAAGCACAAATCAGCTCGCAGCCATCAATAATTCATGTGGAAGTCTTTGAAAAGTAAACCTTAGATTGGCACAGTGCCATAATGGCAAAAAATACTGTACACAACTTAACTCCACATAGGGAGGGTTTGTAGTCACTACAGAAAAAAAATGCTAGTGGGCTATATGGAAATCCAATGCTGATTAGAGGAAGCAGAATCTATTGCAGACCCATAACCAGTATTACCTGGTGCAGCATTAACGTGGTATTGATGCTGAAGATGACGGTAGAGCGAGGCAATTAGAGTGACAGCTGGTGCTGGGATGTTTGGAGTTTCGTGGATTGATCTCCTCCGTCAGCTTTGTTTCTGTACACTTAAGACATTTAGGAGAATTGCGCTCTCATTCAGTCGGTAAAAGTGCATGGCTTAAATGCTAAAGAGGCTCTTGCTCCCACTGTATAGTCCATCATATAGTTGCTCTTCTTTTTCCTATATTGTTTGCACATTGAATTTCCCTCTCATTTACCCTCAGCCAGTTTTTCTTTGCTTGTCTTTCATGTATTTTTTCAAGGTCTGTTTTTGATATTGAGGCAATGGGGAGTTGCTGGGTGTGCAGTGTGTTTATGTAGCTTTTAGCAATTCCCCGTCCTCAACACTGTAATTCCCACCTGAGCAATGCAAGATAGGGAGTGGTCTCCGTCTCTGTCTGTCTAGGAAGCTCATTAGATAAAGAGGAGGTTCATGTATTGTTCTTCCACCACTGGTATTACAGTCTGTTTGTCTGTCTGTATTCTGCTCTCTTTCTTGCTCTCTGTCTCTAGTCTTGCAATGCTCTGGAGATGGTCTGCTCAGTACAAACAGCATCTGTCCGTGAGAATAATAACATCTATAATCGTTCCACGGAGAGTCAACAGTGGAAAACAGATTCTTTTTTTCTTCTTCTTCTTCTTCTATTTTTTTTAACTTTGGAACTCAAAGTTTCAGATATATGATTTATAGACACCACCCTCTTGATTTTCTCTAACTGCATCAGTTTCAGATTATAATGATAACAAGAATTTTACATAAGCTCTCTTTCTTCATATTTTAATTTTTCTCCTCCCTACATCTTTTGAAGCATACTGTAACTCATCAGTCCACCAGATAGGATGTCATGTGGAGTTGCACAAAACAGGGTAAAGTCTTTGCAATAGCGTTTCTCTGCTTTTAAAATGTGGGGCATTGATTCCTTTCCTTTAACCCCTGCTTGGATGTGGGAAAGAGTCCCTTAACACTGCACTCTAACACAGAAATCAAACAGTCATTTCCTGGAGGGAGTTACTCGTCTTTCCAACATTGTATGCGGGGGAAAAAGTGTAAATGTATAATTGCATAGATCTGATTTTTATGGCAGGTTTTCAGGCATATGGATTCATGTCTCAGTGCAGAGAGGAGTAGGATAGGAAGAGTTGGAGGGGTTCCCAGGTGGATTAAATGCTTATTTTGTTCATGTGTGTAATTTTGTATTTGTTAAAAGTGTGCGTGCGTGCGTGTCCGTCCGTCCATGCGGGTCCGTGCGTGAGTGCGTGTATATAGGCGAGCTCGTGCATACTCGTCTGTGTGTGTCTGTCTGTCTGAGTGTACATGTATGTGCACACTGCAGTGTTTGACAGTTATCACTCTTGTTGCAGCTCACCCCATTAGTGGGTAGGGATTCCTGTGCTCTGCTCCTAGCCAAACGAGACCAATTAAAGCTATCAGGCAGCTTCAGGGGAACCAGGTTGCTCTCACAGCCTGCAAAGCTGGAGCACACAGGGTTTAGACTGGCTCCATCCACCTCCTTCAGCTCTGCACTGCCTGTCTGCAGTGCAGAGAGATTCTAGAACAATTACAGGTATACACAATACTAAATGATACATTAATGAATTCATTGCTTATACTTTTTGCATCTGTCTTTTTCTTTGCTTTAGTTTTCGTTATTTTAATAATAATTATTATTATAACTTACTTCCCCCACTAAATCATTTTCACAGTCAAAGGGGCTGGATTGGAGTATGCAGTGGGCAGAAAGTAGGGTCAGTCTATTACAGGGTCTTAAGGGCAGTTTAGATACTCCAGTCCCGCGTCTTTGGGCTGTGGGAGATTGTTGACATTTCCCACAGGCTTTTTGGATAATGTGTGCTACACAAATTCTACTTTTTAAAAAGGTTTTTCAGTTCTCTCAAAACCGACAGTAACTGAAATGTGTGGGTCAAATCATGAGTTCCAGTCAAATAAAGAAATAATTCAGCTTTAACTGGCCCCCTTTGAAACACCAAACCCTCTTTTTATTTGACCTTATTTCATTAGACTGACAAAAACTAAATGATTTAGAGAAGAGAAGTTTTAAATGCCATGAGGATGCATGCATGAATACTTTTAAAACATTCCCATCTCCCTCATTGGAATTGAGAAAAGAGTGGCAGAGATTCAACACAGTTTGAGGGATTTTCCAGTTGGTGTTGTTATTGTGTGGTTTTGCTGCCCTCTACACTAATGCCGCTCTCACCAGTGATGCTCGACCATGCTTCAGGGTTTTGTCACAGCATGGAGGACGGAGATGTCATAACCTGTTACAAAATAAGGCACCAAATATGAACTTCCTCTTTCCTTCTCCACCCCTCCCTTTCCTCTCCCTCCTGCTCTCCCCCTGCACTGGGGATCACTGCCGTGGAAATAGAGCCCATTCCATAGTGTCTACTCAGTAGGTAATAACTTGCTGTTCAGGCTCAGATAAAGAGTTCCATTCATTAAAGTGGCTGCTCTCTTTCTCCACACGAGTGATACCTACCCCCCGGGAGAGCAGCGGTGAACTACGGGGTTGAAACCACAGGCACAGCACTGATTGTCTCCCTCCGCGCTATTCGGTGGAGGAGCCTAACACCCTCTACACACCAACTCCTTGAGCCTCATTCTCCATCTGATTTTCATTTCTTTCATGGGGAATCCCTAAGCTTTTTTTAACTTCATCCTTCATTCCCCTGCCTACGTTATAATACACTAACTCTATTATCCCCTTCGCCTGCCATTGCCTTCACCTGCACATCTCCATCTGCTGCCCTAATCAACCCTCCACTCTTTTCTCATCCCTGTCACATTGATGGTTTCCCTCTCATTCTCTTTGACTTCTCTTTCCCAAGCTCATCTCAATCATCACCTTTGATCATCTCTCTTTTTTCTATCCATCTACCCTTTCCTGTTCTGTCTTTCCCTCTGTCTCTTCAGCGTGTCTGTGAGGTCCCTGAGCACTGGCAGTCGCTGATGCATGTACCGGTCAGCGGTACTCATGGGTAATGTGTAGATCATTCATCCTCTGGACAGGTATGTAATAGAGGCGGGACGAAGGGGAGAAAGGGGACAGTGGGAGATCTCTGGAGGTATGAGAATCAATTTTTTTTGGGAATCACTGGACCAAAGAAGTAGAACCTCTTTCTCTCTTTGAGCCTCTCTCTCTCTCTCTCTCTCTCTCTCTCTCTCTCTCTCTCTCTCTCTGTCGCCTTCTCTATTTTTCTCTCTCTGTCTTCATTTCCCCCACTCTGCTATCTCATTCCTTTCTGACTGCTCGTAGTGATCAGCTCACAAGACACTGCGGCATTACACTAACCAAGCAGCAGGATAAATCCCTATACAAATTAGAACACAGAAGCTATTATTTAAGTCAACCCCTTCTCTTGGCTCCGGCAAGAAATTCATAGTCCTGAGTTCAAAACTGCAGAACAAAGGAAACACACTCCCTTTTCTCCCTTCCACCACCGCACTTCCACAGTAGCTCATCAGAGCAAACCAAAAAGAGAGATAGTGAGAAGAGACTGCCCCTCTAATGTTTCTAAAGCTGGCCATGGTGAAAGGCCTGCTACACTTGTACTGGAGAGCAAGTTGGGGACAAAAAGCAGTAACATGCATACAGGCTCTTTCAGTCATTTGTGAAATAGAGCTCTGGTTAAAATAGACCAACATGCATGAGCTGGGTACCTGTAGCAAACACATTCATGCAAATGTCTTTAATAGCAATACCATCCAGCACAGGTTCCACTTCATAAACTGAAATAAATGACTATTGGCTGACTAACACACACCATTTGACCTGGCACACTAGAGGAAACGATGATGTGGGAGACAAGGAAAATTGCTCATCAATCACGACCACGGATGGTCAGGCGCTCTCATCTTGTAGTAGTAATGTTCAGTGAATTGATTATGGAATGATGAGGTGGAGTAAAATGCTGCGTCTCACGCATTTATAGCACACTGAACAATTTTTTTATTCATGATGGCCATAAAAGATTTGCACTGATGTTTCTACACAATCTCTGCATCAGTGGAGTATCAATTCAGTGTATTATCTGTTATGTGGAAAGGAGTCAGTGATGGAGTGTGATAAAGAATACAGTATATATGTATATGTATAAGTGATTTATAAATTTATAAGATTTCAGGCAGTCATTGACTGCAAAGGATTTCCCACAAATCATTAAATATGATGATTTTGTTTGTCTTCATGTGTATCTGTCCAATTACTTTTGAAACCCTAAAATTTGGGCACTGTGTGTTTAAAGGGCTATATCTCACACAAACTTCTTTCTAACTTGATTTAAACCCACTCAAAGTACTTTGCACTTTAATGGAGTTTTGATTGTTTATGTATATATATAAATATATATATATATATATATATATATAATGTGTGTGTGTATATATAAATATATATGTAAGTATATATATATATATGTGTGTATATTTACACACACACATATATATATATATATATATATATATATATATATATATATATATATATATATATATATGAATGTGTAAATATATGTGTGTGTAAATATATATATATATATATATATATATATATATATATATATGTGTGTGTGTGTGTGTGTGTGTGTAAATATATATATGTATGTATATGTGTGTGTGTGTGTGTGTGTGTGTGTGTGTGTGTGTGTGTGTGTGTGTGTGTGTGTGTGTGTGTGTGTACGCACAACATTAAAATCAGTAACTGGTTTAAGTATATGTGTGTGGGAAAGAAAGAGAGAGAGACAGAAAGTGAGTGAAAGACTCAGGGAGGTTCTGCAGAGTGGGTTTTCCACTCTACCAGTACAGAAATGATGCATAACTCCACAGTATGCCCTTTAATTGGTGCTATTAATATCAGTTAAAGTTTTAATACCTATTTATTAAAACTTTAATTTTTTCTAAGGCCTAATGTGAATAGAATTATGAATCTCAAGGGCTGTGCTCTATAAAAAGGTTCAGACATAAATTATTAACACTCTACCACTTCATCTGCAAGAGCTCACTCCTACAAGATTTGTTAAGAAGGAAATAGCCCAAAGGTCTAATATTAGGCTGAATTTTCAACATTAAATACTCTACATGCAAGTTCCATATTTCTTTAACATCCACACTGCAAGAAAGTTCTAGCAGCGCCTTGAACCTACTCATCATTAGTTTGTGGAACTTGGCAGATGTGTAGTCTAAACTGGTCATGTATACAATGTAAACAGAGTGTAGGCAGACAGAGAGGAATCCTAACGTACACAGCAGCCTAATTTGTCTGTTCGTATCATTAAAGTCCTTCCTCTGTCAGATAATCTGTGAAAACCTGTAGCACTTATCTGCTAAAAAAAACGGCAAAATGAACAGAAAAACATTTTAGGAAGACGCAGATCCAGTTGTCCCCTGTTATTAGAATTAATTATGGTTCACAGATTGGAAACTTTCTGCTCTCTCACTGAGTTATCTGTAGTTTATAGTTTGAACTTCACAAAATTTTTAAAATGAATTTGTTTGCCAACAGAAGCACCATCAGTCCAAAATGCCTTCATATGGCCTGAGAAGGGAAGATACAAGGAGTAGATACAGGATAAGCAAAACAAAGCTCAACACAGTAGTATGCGTTGCATTAGCATGATGACGGAAGGTTGATTATTGTGCTGCAGCCTATCAGCAGATTTAGGAGAAGAACATGCTTACAGTACATTCCCTATATGCCATGGAAAATAGAAACAATGAAAAATATTGACAGTGAACATATTTACAAGAGTCTAATCATCACGTTGATAAATTATGGGGGCCATAATCTTTTATGCAATTAAGGCTTGTATGAATATAATTTATAGGTTTCAGATAATGACATAACTTCCCTGGTATCTCTTTGAATTTGAATGTGATTTGGATTCCCATCAATGAACATTCACCTCTTATGGGTTTACCATCACACATATAATTGACTTGCGTGGTTAAATTTGCAGGCATAGTGGCACTTGCATCTTACTCCTCCACGCTATACTTCTTTCTCTCTTTTCTTTCTTTTATCCCCGACCAACCCCCAGCATTCTATTTCATCACTTCCCTCGTAGTGGTCCCCAGGACCTCCATCTTCACCTCATGGTTTCAGCTAGTGTGTGTGAAATGAAGCTTGTATAATTAAATATTAACAGCCTGCTGATGAGGGGATTGAGAGCGAGGGTGGTAAGAGGAGCACACCACTGAATCCTCTGTCCTACTTCTTACCGTTAATGTCCAATGGGAATTATTCATATATCGGCGAACCTGCACTGGCACCTAAGAAGGCACTGGATGAGCGGTTCTACTGAGTGAGCCTGGGTCAATCAACATTAATAGAAATCCTATTGGGAGAACAGAATTTCAGGGTGGAGGGAAGCTTTCATTATTAATAAGCCCGTCAGATGCTGCTCTTATCTGTTTGGATGAGAGTGTTGAAAAGAGAAGTGGCTGCAGTATAAAGTTTTAGCTATAGTGCAAATGGAAAGTGAATGGATAATTGTCAACATGCCCAGTGTCTCCACAGAGCAGACCAGAGAGAGCTGAATTTATTCTTTGATTCAGAAGTGAATCAATTAGCTCATAAGACACTTTTGTACACAACACACAAAACATGTCTGCATTATGAAAAATTTGGAGTCCTGACTTTCACCCAGAACACAGTATTTGATGTTGGATATGGGACAATACTTCCAGTTCCAGTGTTTGTTGAGGCATTAACATACACAAGTCCTCATAATCTAAACAATTAGACTTGATTAAACCAGGGCTTATGCAGTATCTGAGCACTGCGTGTAAATTGGCATAATGTGCCGTGGTCTCTTAGTTTGACTGTACGTCTTCATAATGTGTAACAAAGATGAGATTTTAGTAATGGCTTCCTCATTACATTATGAAGCATTAAAAGACATTGTAAAGTTGAGGCAGTCTGTGCTGAGTTGCACTTGCTGTTTGAGTGTTAGTGTTGCGTAGCGTGCTTAAGATCTCTCTAGAACTCAGTCCTTTCCGGTCAGGCTATTAGAGACCTCTTTGGTCACACCTCTTAGAGCAGAGTCTTTCTTTGTGTGAGTGTCAGTGCATTACTCTGTGCATGTGTGCATCAGAGTTGTCTTTAAAAGTGGACACGGTTGACAGTCCCACCATGGTCCCTCAGTTTCTCTCTGTGAGATATCCATGTTCAGAGTGAACGCATCACGCAGCTCAAGGAGGCCGTGAAGCAATTAGGGGTCTCTGCCGCCCCGGGCATGTCAGCTCCAGTAAATAAAGCTCCCTGCTGCCCCAGGCGAGCTACAACGGGAGAAAACACAGAACAGACTCCAACTCCAGCCGCTCCTGGAATTCAAATGGATGAACACCCACTAACCTTCCGCTCCCTTCTGCTCCTGCTCGGCTGAATCACAGAACCCAGTGGAGGGAGTGGGAGGTGGGTAGTGACTGTGTGTTTGAGTGTGTGTGTGTGTGTGTGTGTGTGTGTGTGTGTGTATGGAGATTGTGATCTTATATCTACAAGTGGCCACCCAGTGAGACTAATGGTTCCCGTGCTTTCTGCATCTCCAGCTGTGTGAGCAGGTTAACACAACCTACACACAACATCTATGACATGACAAACTTGTTTTGGCTTCACCCTCTTTATTCCAATAGCTTTCATGTATTTCTTATCTGAGTGAAGTGAAGCGCTGGACTTTTGTTTTTCACACGGACAAGACTTAAACCCAATCAGAGATCAATCTACCAATAATGACAGTTGACATTTTCTCCACCTCTCATCTGCTGCCCCTGGGTGTTTACCATTTATCTTACCAGACAGACCTGCCTATCATCCATACACACAGACACGCACACACACACACACACACACACACACACACACACACACACACCAGCTCAGGATGCACAGCAAGTAATTATCCCACCCTGTGGTTTTCCCAAAGGGCCACAAACTCACCCCAGCCTAGAAACTTAAAATAGCTGATGAAAGTCCTCTGCATACCACCACTGATTTGCCCCCTTTAGAGTTTTAAATTCCAAACGTGTTCATTATTTGGTTTTGAAACGCCTCCCTGCGCCTCAGAGGAGGCATTTGTTATCTATAGTCTAAGGAACAAAGTTGAGCCAGAGAGGGAAAACACAGGACGAGAGAGAAATTGGCAGTGAAAGAGAAAAGTAGATGATTTCCCCTGCTACCACTCTGGCTTTAAAGAGTAAACATAATAATAGTGCTCACCTATTGGTGTCTGGGGCTTTGCATAGGGCCCAGTCACACTCAGTATAACTGTGGGATGCACAGCTTCAAATACCTGCTTTGTTAACCATCTTCACAGTGACAGAGAGGTTGAAATGAGGGTGAAAGCCACGCCACTACTAATGACACCACTGCTAATAGCACTTCTACTACTACTACTACTACTACTACTACAACTACCATGAATCATTAACATCATTTTTACTATTGGCGTAGCCATTTTCAAAGCGCATTAGGTGACTTTCACAGAACTAAAAGAAAAATCGGAAATGAGACAGCAACTTAGGGAAAGTAGTTATCATTATAGTAAAACATGAAAGTCAGTTCAAGGACTATTGAGTAAAGTTAATTATGTAAATGTTTGTTTTTTTAAAATGGGTTTTAAGAGATGATACTGACTGAACTCATTATAAAGAATCCAATCCTATCCAATTCCAAAATCAGGAAAAAATGCGTTGATTCAAGCACACCAGAAAATCTAAAAATGTATTGCTGCAGTAGATCTAGGTGTCTATGCTGATGCCAGTATTTCATAGGTGTTTTGCCTGTGTTTATTAGCAATATCACTTGTTTGGTGTTGTTGATAATGTGATTCTGCTAATGACAGTAATAATTGCAGTGGGATAGAGAGGACTGGCCTGTTTGTTGCTGAGCTTGTAAAAGAATGGCTGAACATGCACCTGCCATCTCCAGAGATACTCATTAAAGAGGAGAGATGCCAAGCCCAAACATCTCAGTTCCTCTTGCATACACACAGTGGAAACTGTACACAATGTAGTTACACACACCCCCATCCAAGCTCACACACACGCAAATGCACAAGCACATCTTTGATAATCAAAATTGGATTTTTTTTTTGGTAAGATTCTTATTCTCTGTCCACATTTGCCATTTCCTCAAACAAAATTAAACATTCCTCTCTGCATTCGCTCCCCAGCTGCAGTGAAAGTGAACGGCAGAATGCAAGTTAAGGTGTGAAATTACAACCTAACACAGTCTCCTCCTCTCCAACTTAAAATCAGGGCAGGAGCTAATGCCGTAGAGTACTGACTCGCCTTATTATCATTAGCTATTTTCAGAAACTTACCCAAATGTGTACTGATTGAACAAGAGGAGATGAAAAAGAAGTTTGTGTGTCTGATTTGGTCTACGGTCCTGTCCTTTTGGGCAGCCATGTAGATTGATATTGGCAGATCAAAGCATGTGGAGTGGATAGTGAGTAAAGAGTGGAATAAGATGTGCTTGCTCAGTGCACACATACCGCACATGCCCATAAAAGCTCCACTGAGCTCACACCTCCAGTCACGATTTGACTTCATTTGCATTTGGAATGTTTAATTTTTGTTTAATCCTAATGCCACATTAAAGAAACAGCATGTTAAGTACATCCTCTAATTATGGCAACTCTAATCAACTCTATCTCACTGAAAGTTTCCTGTATATAAACTTAACAAGATTCTTTGGGCATTTATGGGCATTGGTGTATAATGCTTATATCGTGTATGAAGGTATGTGCATGTGTAAATCTCATGAAGGGGGAACATGTGAGTAGAAAGAGGTTTTTTGAACTTTGAGCCACTGCAACTAATTGGTCTGCCAATTCTTCTGACTTCCTGCTACTTCTGTGCTGTACCACAACAACCCCTTTAACTCTGAATGAAATAGAGAGTGCTCTCGCTGAGTCTGTCACCTCTGTCTTTTACCGCCAATCATGTCTCTCACCTCACTCTTGAACTATTCTCTCCTCCCCTTTTTAACTTCTCTTATCTTTGTCTTTTAAAGTTCCTTGTGTCTATCACCCCCCTCCTGAATCACTCGGTGTCTTTGATTTCCTACCTGAAGTCAGGAAATGAAAGGTTAGACGCTGTGATTGTTAGCTGCTTGGTTCCAATGTGGCCTGCTTCAGGCCAGCCGGTCAAACAACCTCTTAAAAGTTCGACAGGAAGAGCAGGAGACATGGATAAAGGAGCAGGGGATGACATTTTTCTTTCACAAAAGTTAGGCATTGTTATTTTACCCACATTTTGTACTGTTTTTATGGCGTTCCCTGGCTTTTGACAGCATGTTTTTCCTTTAACATCTTCAAACAATGAAACAAATTATAAGTCTGGGTCTGACTGAGTTTGTGTTGTGTTTCTAACATTTTTCAGCTTTATGTAATCTTCACTTTCTTCCCCACTTCTCAAAGGAAAGGAAATACCCAGGGATCTTTTCTACAACCATTTTCCTTCACATTAGGGGTTTGCAAAACCCATTGATCCTGGTCACTTTGTGTCTTTGTGCTGCCTATGATCAAGACAGCATCTTTTTAAAAACTGAATAAGACAAAACGGAAGTAATGAGGTACAGATATCGTAATCAGAGGTTAACTATGTAAGGAATAAGAGAATAGTGTCAGGACACACCACACAAAGCTTTGTATTTCATAAGGGATGAATGTGCTTTTTCATCTGTTTTTGTGTGTGTGTGTATGTGTGTATTTGTGGATGCAGTTGTGTGTCTGTATTAAAGAGCGGGAAGGTGGGGGATATTTTATTTTGTAAAAGCAATAGCACGCATTGAGAGAAAAGGCCTGGATATGGCCCAGTATAAAACGACTACTGTTCACATGAACGGATGGATAGATGGATAGATGGATAGATAGATAGATAGATAGAGATGTAATTTGGGGACATAGAGAATTGAGAAACATCAGCAAAGAGCAGTCTTTGGTCTTTATCCTTATCACATTCCTAGAAGCTTAATTATTATTCAGTGATTATGGTCTTGTATGATCTTTTTTTTTTTTGGTGAAATTGAGGCAAGATTTATTATTTTTGCTGGCATGGAAGCACCTTGTGCATCTTTCTTCCTGTCTGGATCCCCTCTGGCCAGGACTGGTCATTTGGCCACCATGGCAACGAGAACTTTACCCTATTCCCATATCCGCCCCAGACTAGTTCACCCTGAAAATGTCATATCTAATATTGACTCATTTTAGCATGAAACTTTAATAAGCTGTCAGAGAGGGGAACCCAACCAGACACTGTCCATAAAGGGTATATCCGGTCCCACATTATTGGCCTTGTTCTTCTTTCCCAGACCCATTCACATTCATCTTTCACTTTCTCTCTATTACATTCCTTAGTGTATGGATGTGTAATATCTCATAGCTGTGTATGGGGTTGTTCATCTCATGTAGCTCACATTACAGTTTGATCCCTTGGTTGAGTTTCAGCTTTTCTTTTTTTTCCACTCTTTTAATATGCTGCTTCTCCACCTATCTTTTTCTTTGTTGTCTGTCCTCCTGCTGTCTTGTGATTGATGCCTTTGCCGGTGTGCTGCATACTTCATTACTCTGATTTTACCATGTCTCATTTGGGCTTTGCACCCGGGAGACTGTGAAAAACTAGAAATGTGTCAGTGGTGGTTCAGGGCATGGTGCCCTACTGCACGAATAAACTCACCCAAATAACATCACAAAATTGCCTTCTGTCTGTGCTTCTTTGTCAGTAGATAGGAAGAAAGGGTTGTATGGAGACCATTCAAGGAAACTGGCGGAAGCAACTGTTCACATATACCGCCGTGGTCAAAGTACGGCTACATTATATGGCAAAAACATATATACCATCCTCCTAGACACAAAAATTACCGTATATCCTGGCAGGATTTACAGATGGCAGAGATGATATAGTTTATTTGGGATTACTTTATACTCAAATGCCTTTAACCCTTGCCGTGTCTGTTGGAGCGTGTTTTACAGACTTCTCAGCACCAGGAAAAAAAACCTCTCCACAGACTTTTTGCAGTGTAATTATAGAGTTAGCTGAGATCCAATACTCTCTTATCTGTTCTATTGGGACAAGAGCCACATGAATGGACCCCTCCGTTCCCCATCCTCTCCAGCAGGCACTAAATCACTATCAGTAATAGATTTGCTCTCAGTCTCTCTCCTTCTTTATCTCTCTTTCTCTATCCATCTCTCTCTCACTCCCTCCCCCTCTCAACTTCTTTTTCTCCAGCCACTTTCAGTCATGGAGTCTTGTAACATAGCTGGGTTCATTTATCTGTTACAGAAATGACTTTCAGGCTTTCTCACACAGCTGCCCCTTATGGAAAATTTACATATTGACTCTGTTCTGACAGAGGGGAACATTACAGAAAGAGCTGTAATGTTTACATGATACTCGATAGGCAATGCAAAGAGTTCAACGCAGTATAATGTGTTAGGTAAGGCATTGGTCACTCAATCGTGCTGCTAGACTGCTTTGCTATCTAATCCTTGGAGGGTAAAAATTTCTGTAATTTTGCCATCAGACAAATTTCCAAGCATTTTTACTCAAGTAGTGTGGTTTGCATATCTAGAAAAGTCTCGCTATGATCAAGGACAAGCACTTATTAGCATTATTTCCTTGTCCATCACGACTAGTTTACACAGTATACCCAAAATGTTATACAAAAGAGCATCATAATGTTGTGCATTACTTTACTGGCATTTTGACTACTTTTATTCATCACAGAGCCATGTATAAAATTGTTACAGAAATGTTGCTCTGTACTACAGTAAGTAGACAGTATGCTTGAGCAACTTTTACAGAAAACTCAGTCAGTCAACACGATGCCAAATAGGGCTGGGTACCGAACTGTACTTGTACTGAGATCTAATAATGCTGGTGATTGGCTGTCTAACGTAATGTTACACCAACACATCATAGAGGCATGCAGGAAAAACACTATGTTACGCCCAGAGACAGAGCTCGTGTGTGTGTGTGTGTGTGTGTGTGTGTGTGTGTGTGTGTGTGTGTGTGTGTGTGTGTGTGTGTGTTGTTTGATTTTGAGAGGCTTGACTACAGCATGCGTCGCATAGTAGGTGTAAAAATATGTGAGATCAAAAGGGTGGCTCCATTCTACCAGACTCAAAGCCAAAAGTGGGCAATGCAATAAGGACACTGCTGCCAAGACCAGCAACACAGCGAATTTGATGAAACATTTGAACATGCATTGAATAAATTTAAGAACAGAAAATTGGTCCTTGTTTTACTGCAAGAAGAATTCAGCTTTCAAATCCACCTAACGTTACAGAGCTTCCTTCAAAATCTCCACCATTGGATTCCCCTCATCTGAGATTACAGAGGACACCGCTATGACTGGGATTTAGGCATGTAACATAAAAATTCCGCCAACTTGTACATGGTTGTTTACAAAAATTTACCTGTACTTCCTGAACCTCTGTGGCAGTGGTTCAGAGGTACAGCAGTCGCTGGTAATCTTAAGGTTCCCAGTTAGAAAAGGTTGGAAAAATGCGTGGAAAAATGGCGAGGTGCTGAAACATAAAACTGAAAGAGTTTTACTGTAAAAAGAGCTGAAAAAGACAAGTTCAAGTCGAACCACATTGTGCTACATAGGTTTATAGTTTTTGTTATGAAACTGCTTTGAGCGTGTTAAATGCAAAGGACATACATATATATATATTGCTCTTCTCTCCAAGTGTGTGTGTTTATATATTTTGTATGTGCATGTGTGTGTGCCTCTCTCCGAAGTCTGTTTGTGCATTCAATAGGAACTAAAACACAAATGGAATGTGAATTTAGTGTTTACAAAAGCCCTCACTGCTGTTTTGCCTGTTTCTTTCTGCTGAGGACAGCAATGGGTGTCAAAACATAGTGGAGTTTGACATCCTGACGCTGCTTGAATCTCAGGCCAGAGGCTGTCAGTTCACTTAGAGGAAGAGGGAGGCTCAGTGCCTCGTTCGAAGGCCTGTCGGTTTGACATCGCTTTTCCTTGCCATCTGACTGCGTTATCTTTATTCTCATGCAAAGCCTGTATAACTCTGTCATTCAGAGCTTACAGCAACTGCGTTTATATGCTTGTCTTACTCTGCTTGTTTGTGTTTTGGATTGGTCAGACCATCATAATGAAGTATTGCTACATGTGTTCCACTTCTGCGAGATTTCTATCGCAAAATTAAATATGACTTCATTTAAGGGAAAGGCATGGGAGAAGAGGTGGAAGTAACGCAACGACATGTCTTTCTCTGACATTCTCCTGACATACCTCTCATCTGAATAATGGATGTCCCCTTGCTACACTGACAGTGTGAGAGGGAACAGGTCAACTGCAATGTCTGTCATTCTCTCAGCCTTAATTGGGGGTCTCCCGGTCACACGACATTTGAGTATTCAGAAACAAATGTAACATGCTGTATTTCCACACAAACACACTGTCACAGCCAAAGAAAGATGTTTACTTGACTCTACTGGCAACCTCCTGCTATCTGCTGCATATTAACTTTGACAATGTTCTAACAAATACAGTATCTACTACAAACAGTAGATCACGTGGTGGTGAAGATAGCAGCCATGCCAACACAGCATTTGTATTCAGAGTTTGCTGTCTGTTGTCACCAAATTGACAAAACATATTAGTGAGAGGAGTATTGTCTTCAAAACATCATGAGTCAACGCTTCCTCCAACACACAGTTAAGTACAAAGCTTTTGACCCCATTAAGATTTGTGTGGATTTGCGTGCTTGTTTTTTCGACTATTCCTTACATTTTTAACTTTTTTCTCTTCTAAGCAATTAACGTGTGAGCGAACTTGCCGCCTCTGCAGATTCCTAATAGGCTGTCCTTGACTTACTGAAGAGACAGATGTTAAAAAAAAAAAAAAAAGCTCACTGACTGTTTTGGAGAGCAGAAAACCGTTAATTGAAACCAAGGAAAGGGGGATGGAGCAATGTGTACTGCACATCCCAGTTCTCTCTAGAAACACTGTCAAACAAATTGTCTGTCGGCTGATAATGTAATGACACAGCTGAACAAAGCATTCTCTTCAAAGACATGGCAGGAATAGGATGAGGGGAAGAGAGTTGTGTTAGCTTATTTTTTCTCTTTCTCCAGACTTGACAGTTTATATCAACATTGCTCATGTTCATAGGTTCTGTGCTCAATTTGCCCTCTGTTGAACTATTTGCCGAGCTGCAGTGCACAGGAAATGAGAGTGTTTTTTTTTCCTGTCTAACCTCCTATGGTATGGAAAGAGAATTGTGCTTGCTGAGAGTTTATTTGTGTTGCAGAAATTTGAATATATTATGTTCATGCATTCAGCAAGAATAAAGGAAGGTCAGCTTCGAGAATGTATTTCAAGATTGAATCTGAGAGCCACAATTTAAATTTAATATAATAACTTTTCAGTCATTTCCTTCAAATTTGGTTTCCTAATTAAAAACTCTTTCTCTTACTCTAATTTAGATTAAGCTTTCTACGCTCACTTCTGGGCAGAAGGGACTTTTACTCATACAGTAAGTTGTGTTTCGTATGAATTATTCATCTTTTCAGCTTTTTATCATAGATGTGTGTTGCAAACTTTTTAATGCAGTGATGGAGGAGAAAACCATATACCTTTTTAGAGAAAAAAAAACAGTCGAGGGCTGGTGTAAATATAGGGAATTTACAACATCAAACTTAAGAAATTGTGGAAAATCAGTAAGACCTAAGAGTGTTATAGACAGTTTGGGGATGTTTGAGATGAAAACTTAACAGGAACAAGGATATTTGAGAGCAGTGTGAGAAAGATGCTTGCAATACTAAAAAAATGAGAAAGCTAAAGCTTACCAGATATACATACAGTATACTGTATTATAAAACTTAGAATATGAAAAGTCCAAGTATGTGCAAGGTTGCTTTCAGAGCTTTGTATTGTAGAGACTGTTCTCATTTGGAGTGTTTTCATACCAAGTTGACACCATGACTACCCCACATTGAGTGAAATCATATACATAATACAGTAATGACCCAAAGGTTGCTTGTAAGATACGGTAATGATAGGCCGTCTGTTCAAAACTAACTTGTCGTCAGACTGTTTATCATTGAACTTCTAAGGCTTTCAGACTCTGGCAAGTGGAGGTGATCCTTTGCTGAGAAAGAGCACAGGATGGCCTGAGGCAGAATATTCACCTTTGACATAGTTTTCTATTTTTAGCATACATATTTTGCTTAGCCTAAAGACAGGCAGCAGCAGCGCTGCTCATTACATATTCTGTTTTCTGGTGGGTCTGGAGTGGACTGGGGAAAGCTGTAGATTGTGTATGCTGCTGTGTATAATTCATATGTGCCCAAAATGAAAGAGTTGTAAAACATTAACATGATTTGGCCCATAGATTCGATCCTTATTGGTTCACTTGGATCGGATCTGTTCTTCTCTCTTTCAATGCCACTGGATTGAACGGGACTTCAAATGACTTTGCTTGGAGACATAAAGATAGGAGAAATGTATACATGAAAAAAATTCGCAGTTTACAGAACAGACCATTCACTATATACAGTAGCTGTCAGCTACTATGAAATCTGAAAGACACTGAATTCCATGTGTCTGTATCATTGTAACTCATCTAATCCAACACAGTTTCTGGCTCTCTGAAATTATGCAGTGCCCATACCATTCTCAGATTAGGATTTCAAATTCTACATCTTCTTAAGGATGGTCCACTCATTATTCATACCATGTTAGCAAATAGTAAACAACAAAGTGTCTGAGCTGTATCCCTTTCTGCATGGATGTGGATGGAGATCCACAAGTGCTTTGCCTGAACCAAATTTAAGGCTGCACTTATCAATATTTTTAGATCAACAAAAACTCAAATGGTTCTGTAATGTGAAAGGGGTTGCTCGTAGTCTGCAGTTCCACTCAGCTCTACAGTGGAAGATTTTTATACCAAAGTAGACGAAAAAGAAAAATACAGGACTAGAAAAGACTCTGTATTACAGTGTCTGATACCTGTAATTTTAAATAGACTTGTGTCAATTGAAAGGTTTTAACAGAAAATTGTGTAAAAAAAGATGGAGGGATGTTGCGAGAGACAAGGAGGAAATGAACAGAGATAGACAGTGAAAGAGAGAAAGAGAAACAAAGAGAAAGGTCAAGGAATGATGGATAGATGAAGAAATGTAGAGAAAAGAGGCAAAACATGGGCACACACAAAAATACACACAAAATCATATATATTGTTACACGCATACTCACATAAATATACACACTGCTGCACCATAGAACCAAAATATGCACACTTATATACACCCGACTCTGATTTAATCCTCAGATTCAACATGTGTGTTTGTCAATTCTGGCCAGAACATCATCTTCTCTAATCGCTCTGAAATTACACTTTGGTACCAAACACACACGCACACACACACACACACGCACACACACACACACACACACACACACACACAAACCTAAGTCATAGCACCTGCATCAAAGGAAATCCCTCTGGCCTAAGAGCTGCAGGAACAGAGGTGTTTTGTGGATTACAGTGTGCGTGCTGTCTCTGAGAGTAATCTTAGTTCCAATGAAGGGATGGAGCTATAGAGAGGGAAAGCATATCCCTGATATCTGAAACATACAGCCAGACTGGACTTAACCACTGCCACTGCTCACTGTGCACCAAAAGAGCAATCCCTGGATAGATCTGAGTAGCCCTTGAGATCCTTCTGGTCACATATATCTTCCTTCACACACACACACACACACACACACACACACACACACACACACACACACACACACACACACACACACACCCGTGTCCATCACAGTAGTGTCGTGTTTATGGATGTCAGCATTTATCAGGCCAGGGGCCAGACATAAGGGTCCATAGAGGAATGTGCGGTGGCTTGTCAGCACAGTGAGATTGGTCAGTATTGATCTCAGCGCTATGTGACCAAAACTGCACCACTATCTTCTATTACCAGAGTCCTGGAAGAGCTACTGCAATAGAAATGCATCAAGATGGCACTTAGCAAATCTGATGTTGTTGTCATGCACCATGTTTGCAAGACTCTCCTCTGGGTTATAGGCTATGTATGTCAAATGAACTGTGTGTTGATTCGTAAGCTGTTTTCCAAAGTTGCAGTCTAGACAAGCAATTCCACTTACACTTTGTGTGCCCGTCACTTGGGATCACATTCAGACTGATATTCATATTAGTAGTGTGAGCGTCATGATGTCCTGACTGGGGTTGCTACGTAACTTTTCTTTTTCAACTAATTGCTCCTTAAATAAAAGATGTTAAAAATATTAGTCAAAAAATGGCAACACACCTCTCAAATTACCCGAGCTTAAGGTGATTTCATAAAATAACATGTTAAATGAAAAATAATTACATTTAGTATGATGTGAAATGAGGGAAAGCAAGCATGTACATACGTATTTTAATAAAGCTGTAACCAGTAAATATTTGTTATTTTTATATGAAGAATTAATTGATTCTTAAAATTATCAGATTCAGTTTCTGTCTAATAATGAATCCAGTAAATGATAAATTGTTTCAGCATTAACCAAAATATATGACAAAGAAAATGGCACAAAATGCTCAGGATCAGATGATGACTTTGATCCAAATATTACTCTCAAGTGTGAAAATAGCTTGCTTATCTGCATGAACACATACAGCTTCATCAATATTTGCTTAATCAGTTATTGTACCAAGTAAGAAAGCTTTTAATCTGTGTGCATGTAAATTAATATGAGAGAGAAGGGGAAAAAGAAAGAGAGAGAAAAGAATTCCTGCTGAGGCTGCGTTTGTCAGGTAAATGGTGACGATGACAGCAATAAAATCGACATACTAATGGTCATGAAGGTAATAAAAGACTGTGTGAAGTAGCCTTCCCAGCAGACTTAGGGGTTGAGGTGGTACCAAGACTAACTACTTCAGAATGGTTATGGCTGTCATTACAACGCCTCTGCATCTCTAACAAGGATTATTGTACAAAAAAGGACGACCCAGGAGACACTTAAATCAGTGTGTGTGTGTGTGTGTCTGTGTGTGTGTGTGTGTGTGCGTAAGGATCTGTATCCAAGTGTGTTTTATGTGGCAGAATCAAAGACGATGAGCTCCTATGTGTTTTATGTGTGTCTGTAGTGCTCTCTGTTTTTCAGTGAGCGCTCCCAGTTGTGTGTTTAAAACCGACAGCGCAGGGGAGAAAGCCTGGGAGCGATGTGTGCTAAAAGAACATGTCATCTTCAATAAAGGATGACAGAGTTCACAGGTCTATAACTGCATCCTGTTCCCTGTACCACTGTAGGCAGCAGCATTATGTAGCACACAGAGTGCCTCCTCACAACAGCGATGAAACATTACTGTATTCATGAACTGGTGGTTTGTGTGTTGCTGATGTCAAGGATGATATTATGATGTGGTGCAAACCGTGTTCACTTTGCCAGATGTCTGTGGGGAAAATAGGAGCAGCTTTTTTAAATGCTTTACCTGCATAATGTCACATTTCAATTCTTTAAATTTGTATGTAAACTTAGTATGTAAACTTACACACACACACATATATATATATATATATATATATATATATATTGTGTTCTGCACATGAATAGAACATGTTAGTCCTTCAGCTAGCGATGCTCATCAAAAAGTATCTGCCATTCAGCACAGCCCAGCTCTAAATGCATGCCATGTATATTTTCACACCTATCACCTATCATCACTTCCTGGTCACAAGCCTCCCTATCAGCTATAAAATCCATCACACTCCATATACAGTAACTGACAATAAAAATCGTGGCCAAAAAACCAATGAGGTGGCACCATTGTCAGATCTTGTAGAAACACAATATGTTCAATTTCGAAAGCTTCATAAACTATTCCCTCCTTAATGAATTTGTTTCAAGACACCAGCACACCAGTAGAGTCAGCACATGGGCATCAAGAAATAGTAACTGTCGCACATCGAAAACATCATTTTGACAATCAGCCCTCTCTGTTAAAGGAGCAAAACTTTGGAACTGTTTACCCACTGAGATGAAATTGCAACACAATTTTAATGTTTTTAATAGAGTGGTTAAATCATGGCTAAAAGAGAAACAACATTGTTCTCACACCTAATACCCCTGTATAGACACACCAGTATTTTTATACATGTATTATATATGTACCTGTATTGTATTTTTTATTTATTTATTTATTTATTTGTTTTGTTTTACTTTTAAAAAGCCTCCTGCGTTTCACTACAAACACTAAATACAGTGCATCTGGTGCTTGTGCGTAACTGTATGCTGCAGTTTCAGTGCTATTGCTAAATATTACATGTCAAATAAAATAAGAAGAGAAAAACCTTTAAAGCAAAACAAATGTTGATGGTCTTGCTTTTCTGTGTCCTTTGGACAGGCTAGATTAGCCCTCACAAATCAATCACATGTCACAAATACCATTTAGAGTGACATTTGTCAGTTTCAGAGCTGGGCTGAGGATGCCAGACAGTTAATCTGGTGGGAAGAGATGAGCAGACTTGTGAAGCAGCAGATAACCACCTCTGGGCTGACAGAACCTATCTCAACACTGTCTGTCTGCCCATGTGTCATCTCTATCTCCCCTTTTTGTACTTGGTAGCTTATGTATGCTGGTAAAGCCTGCACAGAGATACACAGGCACACTGACAGGAGGACACACTGATGTGAACCTTAAATAAATATTCAGGGACACTTGCCCATGATCTCCACTTTCACTTTTTTCTGCATGCTTACAGATACACAAACACAGACCTGTTTGCACATACAGTCCACACTTGAACACACACACAGTGATTGCCAGGCTCATCAGAGTTTATATCATCTGGAGATCTTTCCATTTTAGAAAAAATGTAGCCGATTGAAAATGGACCGACTAAGCTCTTTGGCTGGATGTAAGCATGAGGCAGGGGCTGAGTTGTTTTTTTTTATCTATGTAGGGAAGAGAGAGAGGAGCATCTGTATCAGACCTAGACTGTGATTCATTTCAGTTCCTGGGGCCTGCTCTCCTATCTGCTCTTGTTTACTGTGTGCAACTCTGATAGCATCTGGACAGGAGGCAGACTTAATTGTTCTAGTGTAACCTGTAATTCTTTTGGCTCCTGAGATCCGGTGCAAGGACGATTCAGGAATGAATGAGAGCACGTCTCTTCAATTTATCTCTATTCACATCATAGAGATGAAAAAGAACAGACTGATTTACTTAGCACCCATCTTCTTACCTATCTTTGAATATAAAAAGCAGATAGTTGCATTATCTTTTTCAAGATATAAAGCTGATATACATAAGTTGTGTAGTCAAGATAATTTACAAAAAATACATAATTATATTAAAAATTAAAAATTGAAAATTGAAATGGTAGCTAGATAGATATAGTTCCGAAACAATTAGTTGATGGATTTCCTTTCAAATATGAGAATATGCTGCTTTTATCCTTTTTATGTCATTTCAAATTCAGTGTTTTTGGGGTGTTGGTTGGAAAAATCAAGCAATTTGAAGACAGCACTTGGAACTTGCAAGTATTACTGAACTAATAAACTTTTCTGTCATTTTATAGGCTAATTGATTAATCAATCAGTTGAAAAAATAATCAGAAAAGAAGCATAGATAGATATATAGAAGTCATTATACAAACATATACACACAAACCAATGTGCACACTCAACCCCCTGCCATGCTCTGATTTAAGAGTAAATGTGGCACCATGTTCACAATCCGATAGTGATTGGTACCACTGCTCCTGCTCCTGGGCACTGCTCGCTTCTCAGCTCCAGATTCAGGTTTAACAGTGGTGGACTTGGGGGCAGCAATAGAGAGAAGTAGTGGAATCATAGGCTCCTCCATCATCTGCTTTACCTCTCAGCTTTTCTCTGCTGGGTTCTCATGCTCAATAATGATGCCCCATTCCCTCCCTCTTAATACACTCACCACACAGTAACCCACTGATGGACCACACATCTCCGCCTGTCAATGTCTAGCCTCGACTGCAGCACTCCTTTACTTATTCCATGTTTTTTCCTTTCTCGCTGCTGCTTTCTTTCCTGCTTGTCTTCATTGTTCATTTCAGAGTTGGGCTTGATCATAATTAAACACTTTAACCAGACCATCCAGGGGCACAAATGGGGATAAAATAATGCGGAATATTTTCCCTGTATTGTCACCTGGAAATTCATTGTGCGCAGTCCTCAAGGACACAGCTGGATATTGCACCTTGTCCCTATTTTTCTCCACAGTGCAACCAGCCCCATCCCAACCCTTACACCATCCTCTCTTACCCTTGTGCCCTCCAGCAGTCCGGTTTTACAAGAGACGTTTTTTTGAGCCATTGTCTGGGCTCATTCTTAATTTATCAATCGCTATTTGGATGAGGCAGAGGAGTTTAATTCTATTCCCGGTATGCAGCAGTGTCCAGCAGGTTTGTCCGTGACGGCCCTATTCTTAATTACAAAGTATTCCCAAGCCCTCAGAGGGAATCTAGAAGGTCTGGATTATCTTCCTTCCCCTACAGCAGCCATAGCAAAATCACATCCCTATTTCTTGAAGGCAATGACAACTGACTAATAGGTTGCACCTTCCACTTGTAGCTACTTAAGTGCACTGTGTGTTTGTGGGAAAAGGTGTGTTTTCACTTGAAGAGAAGAGCTCCCCGGGGACCATCTTCAAGTTTTGCTGGTAGTAATTGGTACTTAAAATTGAAGTGCTGCTAAGCAACATTAATTGGGAAACTGTCTCTGTTGTCTCAGCCATGGCATTACATTTTATGCGGATGGCAGCACTGACATTGGGTTTGCATAAATTGCATATTTGCATACTGTCACTGTCATTGCTTGCATGTTTCCTATATTAAATCTTTTCGGATTTATTTGTAATCTGTTTAACATTACGGCTTTCAGAGAGACGTTTAAAGACCACGCCAGTGTTTTGCATGGTTCTGACCAGTTACATCACATACATTTTGCCACTGCTTACCATTTTTGAAGAATTCCATAGTGGCAGATTTTTTTCTGTTGTGTTTTTCCCGACTTGAAGGTAGCCACTGGTTTTCCATGTCTTACTATGTCTATGAAAAACAAATGTACTATGAAAACCAATTTGCAGAAAGAAATTGAAACTTGCTTTAAAAAATTTGGTAATTTATCACTGTAGCCTTTATTTATGTTTTCTTGTTTTCACAGTCAACATTGCAAGACCTTGCATGAAAGATAACATTGCAACTAAGCTTACAGTTTTTGCATTTCCAGATCACACTTGAGCTTGACCTCACTGATTTATTATATTAAAACACCGGTTAACACCCAAATTTCTCCTGATGCTGATTCTGTACCAATGATTGCAATATTTTAATCTGATATCAACAGTATATTCACTACATTTTTCCTACAGCCCCAGTGTCAGAGGATCAATTGAAACCTCTGTGCCAAATAGTTTTTTCCAGCTTCATATACCAATAATCTAATCTTCCCTCTCCTGGTGAAGCAGAGTCAATGAAGGTTTGTGAGAGGTGGCTGCACTGTATACTAAATATAGTAGGCCCACAGGGTGTCATAAACTCACATGGCCTCAGCCAAATAGCAGCACACATACCTCTTCTCTGACAACAAATCACAAAATCTTCATTTGGTAATTGAGCCAGTGGCTAATCCTATTTTGAGACATATCAATTTGATTTTGCCTCTCAACTCATCTTCCCTCCAGCACTTTGGTAGTCAAGGCCTATTGTCTCCTGTCTTACACACAAGTATCCTTGACTATAACAAGAAATAGCCATTTGGCTGATATCGATGTGGCCTTCTCTCCTCCCCTTCTCTTTCCACACAAGCTCACCATTTACAGCAGCATAAACAAAAGTGCTGTTTTCATCTTCTGTCCCGCTGTGAAGCAGCAGAATGGACAGATCAATGATCGTATGAAAGCCATTTATACTTTCTGCTCCCAGTGCACTTCTGTGTCTGTGTGTGTGCTCGTGATTAACTGTATATGTGTGTGTGTGTGTGTGTGTGTGTGTGTGTGTGTGTGTCTCTGTCCATGTCTTTATACTTGTTTGTATGTGGAAGCTCATCCTTTCAAGTGTATCGACAGTTTGTGTTGCACTCGGTAATTATGGCACAGAGATACACTCATTATGTCTCTGTAAGTGTGCACCACTGCTCTAACCCACTGTGAAGTGAAAAAGCAGATTAAGCAAGGAAAATACACAAAAAACAAAAGAGCATACAGATTAGGTCTTTACAGTTCTTTATTCTGTGATTGAATATTACCATTTAAGTGTGAAAAACCAATCCAGTGTGATTGGGGATTTGGTTTTCCAATGTAATTTAATTTATAATGGAGTGTGGTGGAATGTGGGAGCTGAAAGGGCCTTTCAACTTGTATCACTATTGTAGTAACTTCCCAGAGAGTTTTGAAACAACAGGCCATTACTGAATGGTGTCCACACTTAATAATAAATATGTTGTAATAATGGTGCATTATTTTTATTTTCTGCTTAATGAAAGGCCTCACTTTTAGTTTAATGTACTGCAACACTTGAACTTTGAACTACAAAAAGGAGAAGAAAATAACAATCAAGAATAAGTTATCTGACTATGTTGGTGTGTCAGGCAGTTGTCTGTAGTGTTTGGGGCATTAATCACTCACAATACTCCCTTACCTCTGACCCTGCCTTTTAATTGCATCCACACCTCCTGTTCCACCCCTGTTGTTTTTTCTAACCTTTCTCCAGAATTGCTTCCCTTACATTGCCAAACCGTCCACAGGACCTGCCAACCAAGTTTATGATTCTTTAGCTTTTTATCTTCCCCTACCTGTTTTTCCATTTCTATGTATTATATTCCCTAATTCCCATCAACATCACTGTTAAGTAGGTTTTCCTCCCTAGATTTGATGTTCACATTTTGATTAAGTCCTTCCCCTCATTTTTAGTAGTATGAATGTTATGAGATGAACTAATGTTCTACCTGCGCCCGCTAATACTGACTGCTAGGCCTAACCCCTGTCGGCTTGGCCAGGTACGTTAGCGTCTGCAACAATTAGTTTGTGATCCCTACAGTGAATTCATTTTACTTGAATCATAAGCCTCACTTACCTACGTGTGTACAAGATCTTTCTGTCTAAGGGTTATTTGAGTTACTCACGACTCATAACCGAACCTCCCGACAATCTTTCACCAGCAACATCGGAATCCTCGACGCAGCACGTTGGGCCTCCCATCCACTTGACGCTAGGCTCCGAGCTTGGCCAGCGCTGATTCTGTTGTATTGGTTTTCAGTTCAGAGAGGAAGGTGCGAGTGTAACCCTGTGCATAGTTAGGTGGGCAGCAAAGTCCACGCTCAGGTGCCACTGTCTCCAGAGAACTTTTGTCTATCATGGTCCCTAGCATGGCTTTGGTCTCCAAGCTCACCTAGCTGCTGAGGCACACTGTGGCATCTCAGGCCTTCTCTTTGTTCTCTACCAGCAGCTCTCGCTTTCAGGTCTGTTGAGTTGACTGCTAAAAAGGCAGTTAGTGAAATCTCTGTGTGGAATGTCAGCCTCTCCCTGCCTCCTAGCTCCAACCCTAACTCGAAACCTAGGCTACAATAGATTTCCCATCCTAACCCAAAATCCACATTGTAACAATGCCCGATATCTGCTCTGATGGGAAATGGAAAAAATAAATACAAAAGAATTAGTAAACTTGTTTGAGTACTTTCTATTCACCTTCTTATTAGGCGCATAGCCTTTCGCCATGTCCAGTTGATACTTCTTTGCAAAGGCATTGTTTCAGGGTTAATCTCTCTCTCTCTCTAAACCCACCTGTTTACAGAGAGAGAGAGATGGAAGGAAAAACTGAAGGAAAAACCTGAATATCTGAGTGGAGAAACACAACAGATACAGATTCTTCTATACAGGGCACCAGTGGTAACTGAATTTTTGATGAGTATGACAATGATGTGAATCATATGCTATGGCTTTTGCAGATACCAGAACACAATTGAACACCTATAGGTTATTCTGAAGGAAGTGTTCAGCACTACCCACCACCACCATCATGCACTAAATGATGGAGTATCTTTTGGAAGAATGGTGCTCATCCCTCCAGTAGAGTTCAGATTCATGTAACATTTATTCCAAGGAGCACTAAAGCTGATCTGATGTATTGTGGTGGCCCGACAAGAAAACACCAAGATGCAGTTGTTTCAAAGAGACAATATTGTTGCTCTGATTTAAAGCAGCGCACTTTCGAAAGTCTATCGGAAAAGACACAAAGGGTGAGTAAAGAAGTGAAAGAAGTTATGCCTGGAGCAAGAGCCAAGATGTGTAATGAATGAGTGTTATGTGTACAAAATCCTTTAGGGGAATATGGATTATTTAGGGAGAGATGTAGAACGAAGCTTGTATGCACAGTCAGTAGCTCGGTTGCCAGGCAGGCAGGTGCCAAACGCTAAGGCAGGAGGCTTGTTCTGGCAGAAGCAGACAGTGCCACCTCATCCTCATGTCCAATTTTAGCCACAGCCAATAGTGTAGTATGCGGCATCTCAGACCCAACCCTACATGAACATTACCACTGTCTCACACTGACAAACATGATGCACACGTGCACGCCTGTCTTTATCAAGCTATGTATGCAGCAATAATGTCTGATTTTCTCTTATTCTTTTAAGGAGCCACATTAATGCTTGAGCTTGTTTTTAGCATAGTTCAGCTCAGTGAATGGTAGAGCTGTGTACTGTACAATATCATGAAGGGAGAACAAGTGCTGGCAATTAAATGGTCTAAGTGTGTAGTTCAGTTCCAATTATAGTGTCAGGAGCCTGCAGACAAGGGTCATGTAACAAAAAGAAAGGAAGTGATTTACAGCATCAAGATGAATGCAAAGTTGGATCTTAGAGGAGAGAAGGTTACGCGTGCAGACAGGGCCTGAGGCTGTCTGACCCCAGGATCAGGTTGTTAGATCCAAACCAGTCAGAGAAAATGTAACGGAACGGAATGACGAATGCTACTGACCTCCAGCCCTCTACTTGCAAGCGAGAGCAAGAAAGATGACTTAGCCTTGACTCAAATGGTCAGCCGTGGAGAATGTTTGAATATACAGCCAGCTTCCTAATGAGCAGCCTAATTAGGCACTGACAGGGCTTTTGTCTCTTACTGTGCTTTTGTTCAGTCAGTGATCGGCTGTGACAGAAGGAGAAGACTCAATGACTCAGGGACAGACTTGCCAAAAACTCAGTGATTTATTGAACGATAAACTTTTCCCTTCTTCATCCTGGCATCATTATTCATATCAGTACCTTGCGTGATGCAAAATCTGACTCAGTCACTGAAAATGATATATGTTAGAATTGTTCAGACAGGCACGTTGTGCTGTTGTCTCGTGCAATGCAGGCATTTCCATCCCCACTGACACTATTATTGTGCTCCGTTGTCACAGATCTAATTATCTGTTTTCAAAGCTTTGCACTTTATGATTTTTCTCCCAGCTTATTGTTTTTCTGGTCTCCCCCTCCTCCATTACCATTATGCGTCTTTACTGGTTTAGTCGTAACTAAGCATCTGCCGGGTATCCGATTCACAGCATGGGCGTTCGCAATCACAAATCATGTTCCAGCAGGACTTAAAATAAATGAGTCTCAATCTAACCCATGGAGAACACGTTGAATATTTGCAGTGTGTTTGTTTGTTTGTTTGTTTTGTTTCTTAAATGTTAAACAGCAGTGATAATTAGTACCAATCATTGCTTTGATGGTTTCATTTGGTTAACTTTTCACAGTTCAAATCGCAGCCTAATAACAACATGCAGGTTCCTTCTCTTTATTTTCTCCACAGCGGTCGAGGCCAGCTCACTGGGCTCCATGTTTCAAAACAGACTGTAAAAATTGTCTTCTACTTCAAATACTGTAGTTCTCCTTACATGTTCTTGGGGAGAAACTTTTCTCTTTGCCGTAATTGCTCCCAGCTTTCCCTAGCTGCGGTGTAGATGGAGAGAAGCGGTTGAGGTTTCTGACCACTGATACTCTTGACACAGTGTGAAAGCTCTCTTAGCCTGTTAGCTGTGTTTGTAGGGATCAAACGGCTGAATCAAATGCTTTTCTGTCCTGACTACAGCGGACGCCTGTAGACTTGAGAAACGCGTGCTCAGTACTGTTAGCTTATAACCACATAGCCTTTCTTCCATCATACTGTCCTGCAACTCCCTCCTCTTTCATGTGCCAAGAGACGGCGCTTTAGGCCAGGGCTGACAAAACGGCGTCATTATCTTAGCGTTAGCGCCTGCCCACGCTTTGCCTCTCATTCATTTCACAGCTAGCCTTGTGGCCCCAGAGGGAAAGATAGATCATGTGGGCGAGAAAGAGAGAGCAATTGGAAGAGAGGTCTCTTCATCTGTGATTCTACCCTTTCCTACTTCTTCCCCTCTCTCTCCCCACTAGCCCCCATGTACTGCTCCCTCATGTCTTACCAAAATGCATGATGCCATTATTAGGATTCCCGCTAGCACTGAAAGAAGCAGACAGAGAAATAGAATTGGTATGTTTCAAGAGAGAAAGGAGGTTAAGCTCACCGAGGTTAGAGTCTGTGAGATGCGCAAAGTATTGTAAATGTCAATGTAATCATCCACTTCACAGCTCAAGGTTGCTTGCATGCAAAGTGACACAAATAGGTTAATAGCCAGAAAAATCAAAAGATAACATACTGCTTATGCATTCACAAAAGTGAATGCATATACTGTGAGCTGACATACTCAGTGAGAAGAGTGGGGTGATTGTCACCGGAGTGTCACTGGTGTAAGCGTGGGCAGGAATGAGAAAGGACAGGGCACAGCGGTGGCAGCCCTTTAAATCCAGCTGTGAAGTCTGAATCATTTGCTCTTTAATGGCAATCATAACTCATTGTGCAGTTATAATGTGTTCCACATTAACAGTGTGGGAGCTGGCTGTGGCTCATCTGTGCCTAATGCACTATAGCTACAGGCTAAGAGCCCTCATCAAACACTGTTCAACAATCACTTCCTCCTGTTAAAGTCTTTTGTTTACTTTGTGCACTCCTCACGCCCACACCACAACAAAACTTCGAAAGGCCCGAGACACCTCTCACAGTACGGTTTCTGCTCCTAGTCTCTTGAGACCATGGTTACCTATATTTAGTCATTAGAGGTTACATTTGCTCATTATTTTGTCAGAGCAGTGCAGTGAAATCTCACTTGTCAGGGAGCAGAGCACCTTCCGATGCTAATAAGGTTATCCTGTGGCCATGTCTATAGGCCATATTCCAGGAAGGTGTCAGTCTGGGTGTAAACCTTTGTGCTTTCGCTCTACTAGAGGCATCCAAAGTCTAGGAATAGAAGCAGCACAGGTGAGGCTTTGCAGCCAGGCAGAGCTGAGAAAGAGAGATGTTTGTGTCAAAGGAGTGATAGATAATGATGGATATGCCTGCATAGAGATGCCAGCATGCACAATTGAACCTAGACCATAAAGCTATGCAAACACACATACATACATACATATTAAGTTGGTATGCTCTTTGATTGCCCGCGTGTATATTTGTCCGGTAATCAAACACCCAACATCCTTTACTGAAACATTTATTAATTGGCTGCAACAGACCAGGAGCACCAACGATAGAATGTTATTTGATTTCTTCTACTTCACATCTTGCATTCACATTTCCGTTTCCACTTAACAGTTTGCCTTGCATTTAACACAGTTGAATGTACTTGTGAGGACTACTAGTGGAATGCTTTGAAACATACACACAAGTACATAAAAAACATATACCTCCAACCCTGACCATATTGCGCCTACACCGGCACCAACACCCAGCTCAGTCCACCCCTCCAGGGTTAAAGAACCACCCCTTCACTCTCTCCATGCTTGTTTGCCCGAAGCGTGCAAGGATTAGCTAAAGCGATTATCACAAGCTTTTGCAGTTTTGTGAAGATGAATCATGGTAATGCTTCACAGCGAAGCGCCTCATGCATTTCTAAACCGCTCTACTTGGTTTGTGATTTTCCAAACTCAGGAGGAGCCAGTTGGCTTTGCCTTGCTAAGCCAGGTGCAGGTGAGTAAACTGTAGCCAGATTGGCAACTTACCACATGTACATGTACACGTGTGCATACTGTATGCACCCATTTGATTACACACACATCTCTCTAACTAACAGAGATGCATAGATATATAGCTGCATGCATGAAATACAATTACACATATTACAGATTACAGAACATTTTGATAGACTGTTTTCAAAGTATCTTGTTCTTTTACATTCAGGACTTTTAATACTTTGTCATAACATGCTTAACTCTGTTTCACTCAGTCAAATGGAACTGTCACACAGCCTATGGGGACAACTGCCTTTGGCAATTTTCTGAATTTGCTACAATACTGTACATCACTAAAGCATGTTTGCCCAGAGGCTGTCTGACTTCTAAGCACCATATGCTTTTTTAGTTTTAAGGGTGCATAGTGTGCAAACTCAATACAGACTTAATACAAAATCTTACTCTAGTTTAGTCTACATCCAGCCATCTATGTGAAACTTAAAAATTTCCTCCAGGGTCGTCGTCGTCTTCTTCAGTATAGTTATTTTTTCCTCTTCCTTTTTCCACTGCTCATAGTTCCAACTACACATTAGCACCTCTCATGCAGATGGTGGTGTCTAATCGTGCAGGCTTTTTGCCATTCTGCAGCCTCCTTCCCTCCATGCCATCTTCCAGACTGAACAGATGATCACGGCCTCTGGTTTCTCTCCCTGGCCCAAAAGGCTCTGGAGGACGTTCTCATTAACATGACTTGTCAGAGCAACCTGCTAGCACTGCTAATTTATTTCCCCCTGTACACACAAAATATACCACAAGCAGACCACACACAAAGAGACACACACACACACACACACACACGTACACACTTCAAACTCACACCGATGCACATCTGTGTATTTATGTGTATATCTCTCACACTGAAAAACTGAGACACACACTTGCCCTCCGCTCATAAAAGGCTGCGCATAGACACACACCACATGCTGCAGCACATGGCCCCTCCATTTGAGCTCCAGGGCCTTCTCCTGCTAGATTGCACAACAATTAGCTGCAAAGAAGGTTAGTGCCGCATCTCTGACAGTCTGACAAATGATATATGTGCATTTGTTTGCAAACCATATGTGTTTGTTTGCGTGTACTGGAGGATTTGTTTTGGGAGGTAGGGGAGAGGGTGGGCTGTTTCACTGCTGTCTGTTTGTACCTCTGGGAGCCCTTCTCTTCCAGCCTCTTTCAGCCTCCAGCTTCTGTGATTCTCTCTTCGTGCTGTGTGTGTGTGCTTGAGAGGGAGTTCAAGAGTGGTTGCCAGTGTATACTGTAGGTGTTACCTGACAGGTCTGTCATATCAGTGCGCACCTTATCAATAGTTGCAGTAAAGCGTTTCTGTATTTCATACTTTCACCCACAGGAGAGATATTTGGACCACTCAACCCGTGTGTGCACACAAACACACACACACACACACACACACACACAAACACATTCATGTAGACACACAAACACACTAAAACCACTCAGCTCAGCCATTCTTTGGGCTAAGCTCTGTTATAGTCTACAAGCCCTAAGACATATTTAGTTGACAGTTTTAGGACCCATCAGTCACTTCTATGTAAAGGCTGCTCATTCAGCCCACAAGAATGACACAGATGCCCACAAGAAAATGTTGTTGATAATCAACAGTGACTAATCTTTCCTCTAGCTTCCTCTATGACACTATACTCTAGCTTACAGGTTTAAACACACGCATACACAATCTTGTATGTACCCACACACAGAGGTGATCCCATTAAAGGAAACTCTACCAATTTTAGAAACAGAATCTTTTTACAGTCTTGAGGACTATTGTAATTAATCTTATTGTATAAAGCCTTGTGTTTTTAATTGAGTAATGTTTGGTTGGGGCGGAAAACTACAAGTTTGGAAATGAAAGAAAAAAAAAAAAACTGGCAATGTGGAGTTAGAAATATGAGTGAAGTTATCAGACCTCTGTAGCCTGCTCCTTATCTCTGTTTGAGGCTATAGTAGCCACCACTAGCACAACGGTAATATTGGGCAGTTCTGCAACAGTGGTTAAGGGAAGGCAACGAAAAACGAATTGGGATTAGGGAAAGATAATAGATAGAATTAATAAAAAATTGAACATTTATTGCAGGACTAAGATGGGACACAAACACTTTTTCCTGCACAAAAGTCAGACATACTACACAGCAATGCACTTCCTCAGGTTTGCTTTCTTCCTCAATATACCGGCCACACAACTTCCAGCACTAACACGGCACTCTTGGCATCGGACATAAATCTTAAGGTGCAACATTGTCCAATATGGACACAATTCCTAAGGGATACTGAGCTAGTTTGTGTTTATCTAACAGCCATTACAGCTGCGATAGCAATGACAGACAACAAGACAGACAACAGCTAATTTTTTATGAGATTATAAGATGTATACATTTTTATTTATCAAATTTTGAAGTTCAGTTGGTTCATACAGGTGTAGTCAACTTTGTCCAAAAAAAATATGTTATCCAGTTTTAACTTAAAAACTAAACTAAAGCAAAACTAAAGCAAATTGAAATACAAAGTGTCTCGTGTGAAACAGTCTATGCGTCATTTACTTGTCTTACAGTTCTACTATCACTACTGATAGTTACCGCTCTGTATTTCTAGTGTTTTTACTCGTTCCTGGAGTCATGTCACAGCTTTGGCCGTTTGTTGAACTTTCCTCTCAGTTCCTATCTCAGTAAAACTTCAGATCCACTAATTGCATGGTTCAGCCGTCATACTCCGCCGTCAGCTCCTGGATTTCAGGGATCATAGCCTGATGGCTTTCATATAAGGGGAAAAAAGAAGTGACATAGCCTCTTACTACTGAAAACCCATGTTCCTTATCTTCCACAAAGACTGTGTAATTGTATGTATGTTTTTCTATGGTTTAAAGGCTAGAGGGATTTGTCTGGTTTCTGGTGTCTCTGCTCTGACCCCTATAATTGGAAAAACAGAACCTTTTCCTAAAGTTTTGATGGAGAGATGTTGATTAGATTTGAGAAATACAGCCTGTATTTCCTCCAGCAGTTGGGGAAAGCAATTTTGTGCTGTTTGCTTCCTTGGGGAAGCTTGAGAAAACAATATGAAAATGATTTCTTTTTCTTTACAACAAGCATATTTGATGCTTGCAGGCAAACACTGAAATAAAGGCAAAGTTGAAGCCTTTGTTTTTTATGGCCTGCACTAAGCCGTCTTTTATATACTTGTGTAGCTGCAATTTTTCCTCCTTTTTTCCACTGTGACAGACAATATAAAGAGATGCAGTGGTTGATGTGGGTTGGTTCCAGCGGAAGTTGATAGATATATAAGGGTTCAGGAGGAGAGCGGGCACACACACACACACACACACACACACACACACACACATACACACACACACACACACACACACATACAAAAAGATATGCTGACCTTGAAATCACCACCACCTGAATCATGGTGGCTCTTGAAGATGGACTGAACAGACTAAAGGGGTAGAATAAGGTCAGCAAAATTAAATTACAGAAAAACAAACAGAAATCCTTCAGAATCTGACTTGATGCAAACTGCTGACAGCAGCCTGCCATCTTAGAGTAAACTGTTCATTCTCAAAGACAAGACAGCCGTCACCCTTCCTCACTCTTACTCCAGCCTTACGTAACTATTTACACCACCACCATCATCTCTCATCATTAAGAGCCATGAGCAGTCCGGCAGACACCAGACCATGTTACACATACACACACATGCTGGCCTCAGTCTGCTGCACTCTTCTGAGTGCTTTTGCCTAGGATAGCAGTGCATACAGTAGTGATACATGATCTGTGCCAAGGCTCTAGGGAACAATAACCTATACTGTACGTTTCAAATCCATCACTGAATTTGTAGGCTATCATTGAATTGCCCCCCTCCGGCCAACTCTGAAACGTTAACTTCAAAACTACAGCTATGACCTGTGGTTTACTGTGTAAATGAAATTGGGGGAGTTTGTTCTTACTTTCATTGTGCTGTTATTTCCTCTTCTTTTTTCCAACAAAGGGGCTCTTGTCTTCCTGGGAGAGGCTTTATTCTGCCTGATCCCTCTCTCTCTTACTGCCTTCTCTCCTAATCACCACTAAAGCCAACCCTAATTGCCAAAAGACTAGATTTTCTCTCTTTTTCTCAGTCTCACTCTGTCTTGTTGTCTGTCTTCCATTTTTCATATCTCACCACAATGTAGACAAGAAGAAGAGGGAAATGAGTGTTTAATAAAAACAATACAGAATGGGGAAATTATGAGTCTTAGGTTTTCATTTTTGTGTCATAATTTGGAAATTTGGCTACATCATGATAGCGACAGGAGATCCTGTTGTTACCGAGATGGTTACATTTATATAAAATACTTTCAATAGCTGGCAGTTGTTTTTTTTTGTGAGAGTAGAAAGTTTTTCATCTTGGTCATGGTCACAGAAATTTGTCAGCATTGTTCGTTCATAAAGTATAAGTCTTGGCAGATTCTTTTTTTCTTTTTTTTTTTTTTTCGTGACTCATAGAGGGCAATTAGTTACACACTCTGATTGTTTGGACACCTGATACCAACTTGGGCAATAGTTCATTTCCCCTTACTGCGAGAGATGGCTGAGAATTGATGAAGGCCAATCGAGCACTTCTGTGCTTGTTTGGAGGAATGCTAATCAGTCATTAGGGAGATGCTGATTAGTCAAAAATAATGTCTTTGTGGTTTTTGTGGTTGGTCTCTCTGTGAATATGTGTATGAATGTGCATGTGTATCATTGATGTGTGAGTTTATACATTGTTGTGCATACATGCATACTGGCATAGTCTACTTGAATACTACAATACTGGAGGGCCCTAAACGTACGCATAGAACCTTTGCACAATATGAATTACAGCCATTCTAAGTATGTGTACAGACAAAAATAATTCATTCTCATTAGCCAGCAGTGTGCATGCCAAGTCTCCAGCAGCTCTGAGATTAGCCAGCCTGTACTAGTCGGCCCCCTTCCATGACTAACCAGCCACGGTTGCAGCAGCAGCCCCTTGATTAGCCATCCAACAGGGCTTTAGCTCTGAAAGGAGCCAATCAAGATGGTCAGGTAGGCTAATTATAACATTTTACATGACATATCAACCTCACTATTTAAGTGTAACGTGTGGAGCTTTTAATCAGAATAACGGCACAGGTTTTGCTGTAAACCTTGCTGGCAAATTATAGTATTAATTCCATTCAAATTAAAAAGGGCCAACACCATTCCCAGTGACTTTAAATGAAAGAAAATTGACTTTGTACTGTAGCTCAGTAATTTTTCTTAACCCATATTAAAACCAAGTTAGCTGAATTATATAGAGTATATAAACAGCACCATATATCCAGGCACAACATCTTTTTAATTGGTGTTTAATTGTTGCTGACAGAGAGGTTTAAAATAAAGCGCAGATGTTTGAGGAGGCGTATGACCTCCGCACTAGCAAGAGAATCTCCATCTCTCATTTGAGAGGTGAAGTAAACTCTATCGGTGTTAAACCAAACAAAACAGTAAAGCTGTTTATTCTTACATAAGACACCAAAGGCCATCAATATACAGGACACACGCAACTTTACATTCACCTCATGGTAGACGGTCCGCTGCAGTAGTGCAGTGTTGCTGTATAAGCACGGAAGGGAAAGTTTATGAGTGGAAACTGGAAAACAACAAAGTTGCTACATGACCAAAATTCCAAACTCTTTTTTGCCTTATAAGTTCTCTATTTCCTCCCAACCAAATAAAGCCTCTTCAGCCTCGCACCACTGAAGAGAGGAACAGTTAAACAGCAAACTTTGTGAAGCTGTGGTTAACATTAGCCATCAGCGTTCTTGCCCGTGGGAACATCAAAGTGTTAAAAACTCTCACCTCATTAAAATTGTTTTTTGAATTTGTTGTGACTTTGTAGTTGTCAAACATTATAGCAGCTCAATTTCTGAATTTCCAAAGTCTATCTGGACATAAAATGTGAAAAAAATAAAACATTCAGATAATTGAACCAGTACAAGCAGGTTTGAAAAGATGTACCAAAATAAAGCTTTGCTTTGATGCATGTATGACTGATAAGTAGCTTTTAGTTTTGTGTAATACTTAATACATTTGTATTTTATATACATCCTCTTTTTCATTTCATAAAAAGGAATTTGGAAAATACATATTTGGTTTTATGTATTGTCTCTGCACTGTATTTGTGGATGCTCATGCAAAGTTTGAAATGACTCCAGTGCATGTTCCTCTTCAGTTTGCGTCCATGTGTGCTTGCACGCTGTGTGCATTTTTGAAATGGGAGCTGGTCACTGTCATCTCTTTGTAGGTTTCCGGGAAGGATGGAGGGATGAGCCAGTTTCCCTGACTGGCTTGAATGAACCATCTCCATGATGGGCTTCTAACATTTTTTTAACAACCTTCCATCACAAGTTTGTTATCCCTTCATAGTCTATCAGTACTGGACAGTGGACCTAGCCCTGTTTAGTCAGTCACTGAGGGCTTAGCCCACTGTAGAGCTCCGCTCTACTCTGATTAGACTGCACACTCCCCATGGTGCCACTGATCAGCAGCCATACTCGCCTTTCTCCATCCATCTCTTCATCCTGCCCTCTGTTTCCATCTCTCTTAGCTCCATTGCTCTCCCTTTGTCGCTCTTTTACACCCTCTTTCTCTCCTCTCTCATTCTACCCATCTATCCATCTGTCCCGATCTCTCGGGAGGCCAGCACAATTAACCTGTTTAAACAGCCATCTGAGCATCCCATCCATTCCAATGTGGCTGAGTGAGAGACAGCCAGTTCACTGAGCCAGGATTCCAGTGCCAGGCCCCCATCCGCTGCCCTCTCCAGCCTCCACCTCCACCTCACATTCCATTCGTCTCTCCTCCTCCTGATCCTCCTTTTCCCTCCCATTCTACTTCCTCCTCTCTTGTCCTCAATGGGCCTGATTGTAGCAGAGATTGGCCTGACCCAGGACAAGTGCAAAATGTTTTCTTTACCTTTTTGCAGGGCACGATGACATCTAAACCTTCAATGAACTAAACTTTGAACAATGTAAATGTCTGCAGCTTGAAACTCTGAAGCCTCTGGAGATCTTCACTTTAGTGGCTGCAATCTGCTTATGAGCTTCTCACCCGTTTCCTTTCTCTTCTTCAATGTTCATTCATTCATTTCACTGTCTCTCTGATAGCCACCTCCACACCCTTTCTATCCTCTCATCCATCTGTCTCTCTCCCTCTCTGCAACCCCCCCCCCCCTCCTCCCACCCTCTTTCTGTCACTCCATAGCTTTCTTCCTCTCCCCTGACTCCTGACTGTATCCCTTTCTCACTTCCCTTTCAACACTTGTCACCTACTTCCTGTCAGGCCGTCCATTGAACACACCAAGAAGGTCACACCTCTTTTTGGCATTCCTCTCCTCCTTGTCCTTGTCTTGTTGCAGGTAGAAGGGAACTTTAATTAAAAAAGTGTGGAGAAAAGTGAGCATGGGGCTTGCGGTGTGATAGAATTCAAGCAACACACAAAACACAGTTTTCCCTGCCCTCCAGGTAATAATGATTAAAAAAAATTCATGGAATATATTTCCTCCCTGTGTGGGAACGCACATAGCAGTATTTGCAATATTTCAAGGGTGTGACTGCTTACATTGACTAGACAGTGGAGAAGTACTGGGCTGGCTGCTTGGCACATAGGGGTGTCGGTATTATTTGCTAGGTCAATGCAAAACCTAGGCCTACTGTTTTAGTTGACTTGTTAATGTACAGCACTGTACCGTTGAGCTGCATTGTTTTGTTGTTGGAAAATTTTTATAATCTCTTATAGCAGTATCGACCCAACTGAGTGAGAGAGGAGCTATTGGAGGTTTGTGTGTGTGTGTGTGTGTGTGTGTGTGTGTGTGTGTGTGTGTGTGTGTGTGTGTGTGTGTGTGTGTGTGTGTGTGTGTGTGTGTGTGTGTGTGTGTGTGTGTGTGTGTGTGTGTGTGTGTGTGTGTGTGTGTTTGTGTGTGTTGATGGAAGGGTAAAATTGGCCCTGTCTTTTTCTTTAATTGGTCGAAGAACAAGTCCCTCTGGGTACTCTATGCACAGCCTGATGCTCCATTTGTGTGTGTGTATTGGTGCAGTTAGTTCAGCTTGTCATTTTTGAGAAATGCTGGTGATCATAGAAAATAAATGCCTACACACACACACACAGTGACTGCTGATTATACACCTACAGTATATGCACTACTACTAACCTCATTATCTATTGGCTCATTGATTTTGACTTTTACTATTTTCGCTGAAACATACCTGGGGTCTGTCTCGACACATGTGGTATATCTTTTCGTTATCTGGCTTCCCTAAGCCTAACAACTGCAATCACGCCGAGTGCTCACAAAACGGTGGTAATCAACTTGGCAAGTTAACCCAGAAAAAAATCGTCAGGGAAAGCCAAAAGGGTTTGCCGGTCTCTGAACACTCTTGCCCTCCTAAGAGACTGTCTCACAATCTGCGCAATGAGCTCCACGGGATCTTCTACGAATGGTGATGCCATTTTCGGAGAGAACTGATTGCTCAGTAGGAGGTGCTTTTATGCACATTGATCTTTTTTCTGGAACCTAACCATGCTCCGGAGTATGCTAGGTCTGCAACATAAGTTACCATGGCAATGTACCGCAGTAAGAAGTAAATCACTGTCGTAACCCTGAAAACCCAGGCTTAAACCTGAAGCTCCCTCGCTAACCGACAAATCTTGCCTCCTCCAGACTATATAAAAGAAACATATTAGTTTAAGCTACTTTTCAACCAGATTTACGTGTTGTTATTGCTGTTTGTATATCAAGTGAACAACTGGATTGAAAAGTCCTGGAATTTACTGTTTTTTGTTACCAGTAAACAAATAGTGCACAGCATATCAAATCACCACCGGAGAGATCACAGCTTAAGGCGATTCTGTTTCCTGGCCTGAACTATTATTGCCTCTGAGTATTATAGAATCATAATATAGAAAACAAAAGGCATAAAAAAAGAAAACAAAAGGCAAAAACTAAGAAATGAAATTGGAAACAGAATTTGTTTGATTTATTGCTGGAATTAGGGATTATTTTCTTGAATAATTAATGAATCCTCTATAAAAATTCAGCAAATAGAAATTACAAGCTCCCAGAATCCATGGTGACATCAGCAGTCCATAACACAACAATGTTCAGTTTCCTAAGACAGAAGACTAGAAGAAATAATTGACAGTGAAAAGCTGGATACCCCCCTCGATTACCCCTTCCCTCAGTGTGAAGCCTCAGCCTACAGGCTTCTACTAGCCATGACTGCAATACTGCTGCACTACTGGCTGTGTGCCTAGCTCCGCGAAAGAGGAGAGAATAATTGGAGGACGATGAGAGATGGGGCAACAGACCACCTGCTGCTTGTGTTTTTTCCCAGTGTTAGACTGTTTCACAGATACAAACACTAGGAAATACAATAAAGCATGATTTGAGTTTGATTTTTGACTTCTTTTCATGGTTAATATAATCAGGCAGCCTTCCAAAACTGTATTTGCACTGACACACGTTTGCCAACTGGTGTGTTTTATTGTCGCCCCCCACCTACCAAATCTAATCTTTGAGAATCTGCAAAAATAATGGTAGAAGAAATGAGATTAGACAAAAAGGAAAGGAATGAGACAAACAAAAAAGAGTAAGGAAGCTTTTTGAGGCCTTTTTGTTTGGGGTGAAATGTTTAGCAATACAAAGAGAAAAGCAATCTGATGAACAGAAGAGGCTTTTCTGCCTCTTAGGTTGATGTAATCCATCTCTTATGTCTCTTCCTGTCTAGACCAGGACACTTGTGCATCACCTGCTTCGCTCTGTGCTGTCCCCTCTGACCGAGCTCTGAGTGGCTGTCTGGACATCTGGCTTTAGAGAGAAGGGTGCTGACATGATCACAGCCATATTTCGGGAAAGACAGAACAAAAAGCGGAATTTACTTGCAGTGTGCTTGCTGTAATGGAAGACTTGTTTCAGCTGTTGTACTGACATGGGAAGAGAGAGAGAAAAGATACAGCCGCGAGTTACGGCCTTTGGCTCAGGGTTTCTAACGATATGCTGTCTAGACATTATAATCCCAGAGAGGGAAGTTTACAGGTGCCATGAGGGAGGAAGGAAGTGAAGATGAGAGGCCAGTATAGGATACACTTATCTATGACTCATCTTCTTATCATCTCATGAACTGTGATAGTATTTCATAAGAGATCAAACAAACAAACTGCCCTCTTACTGTGACAGAAAAAGTATTGACTATCTTCAGTGAAGAATACAAAGCTTTTTTCTGTGTTGACCTCCCTCTGATTACATATCTGTCTGTTGTTTCTGGAGTAACAGAACGTCGCTATATCTCAATCCTGTTGCGTGCAATGTTCAGTTTTGTTTAAGGAGAATAAGGATATTTTTTTATATTTCAAACTCATTTGCTGCATCTTAGCCATAGTTTCCAATCATCCGTTTGTTGTAGAGGTCAAGGATGCTCCGAGGAGTTAGGCTTGAGTTTCATTCAGTGCATTCAGTCCCTGCTCATACAGTTCATCCCAGTATGTTTTTATATGAATACTGTTTAATCTTTATGCCTAATAAGTGGAACTTAATGTAGACATTTCTTTCTGGAAAGATGTTTTTTTTCTCAGGGAAATTTGGAGTGCTATCTGAATAGCGAAAAACATTATTATTTATATGAATCTATTACAAATAGCTGTTTTGGTTGATTTCATATTCTGTTTGCAGAAAACTGTTATTTCTGTTTATCCAATCAGACCCCTGTTATCTATGGTACTTTATGTGGCAGGACTGTGTGTGTCTTGTTGAGTAGTAATTAAAACAAATCTTTGTTGTGCTAACAAATACACATAATGTTTACATGGCATATACTGTGCATTATTAATATGCACATATTAATTTGAAATACTCATTCAGAGGCACAAAACACATACAGATGTTTTTTAATATAAAATGGGCTATAGAAATAAAACTGACTTAACTTTATTGTATTTACACTGAGTGAGTACTTTATTAGGAACACCACACTAATACTGCGCAGGGCCTCCATTTGCTCTCGAAGCAGCCTCAATTCTTCATTGCATTGATTCCACAAGAAGTTGTAAATATTCCTTTGAGATTCTAGTCCATGTCGTCATGATTGCGTCACGTAATTTCTGCAGATTGTAAAATTGTGTTTTGAAAAAAATGGGCAAAACATGCAATGAACCTCGCCCCTTTGGGAGAGAAAAAACGATTCAAATCCACTTTAAGCCATTCCCCCAAAATACTGTAGATTTTACAGTTAGATGGGGATTTGACATGTTAAGTGCTGCATAGAGTATTTATGGTCTTCCTTATACTGTATGTCAACAGTTTATCTCATCTCATAGTAAACACAAAATTGTAGAAAGAAGAGGGTGGGAAAACCTGTGTGACAATCATGGTGAAGGAAGATGACCTCATGGCTGAGATCTGAGCCCACCTGCCAGAGATAACTGGAGAAAGACCAGAAATAGAGCGATTTGGCCTTCATATTAAAAGCTTAAAGCATAGAATTTTTCACTCAGAAAAAAAGCCTGGTACCATTAAATGCCACAACACTAGCAGAATCAAAGTTTCCAGACAGAACAGTACTGTTTAAACATTTATCAACATGGATATACTGCATTTGCAAAAGAGGCTGACAATTTTAAGGTTATGTTTCTGCAGATTACTCCCAAAATGTATCATTTACTTTTCCTTTTTTACTTTTTCTTCAAAAAGTAGAAACTTTGTTTGTTAATAAGGCTTTCTTTTTATTATGACCAGATCTTCCTCCCTGTAATTCCAACAGTGAATTACCTTCAAATAAATTCAGCTGCAAGCTCTAGTAAGAACAATGTGTCAATGCACACCACACCATCATTTGGCATTTTTTTTCACATGCAGCTGTAGAGAACAATCCTCAAGAGTCTTATCCTTGTGAGTTTTGACCTATAACCACTGGAGACTAATGGTGACATGCACCGGTGTCAAACCAGGCACAATGATACAATCTCTGTAAGTAGTCGTTCTACTACATACTACCTCCTGCTAAGATGAGTGTGTGTGTGTGTGTGTGTGTGCGTGCGTGCGTGCGTGCGTGCGTGTGTGTGCACACGCGTTTGTGTGTGTGCGCGTGTGTGTGTGAGGGAGAACAGAAGTGTCGGCTGCATTCCCACATGCCATCATTTACTTTGTGCCTATTTCATTACATTGATTATCACTGAAATTGGCAGCTTTAATGAATAGTATATTAAAATCATCTCACTTCTCCTTGTCTACAGTGAAGTTTGACGACTGTATGGGGAATGAAGCGGTGGTTTTCCAGAGCAGTGACCCCATCTTCAGCGTGCGGACAGATGGATCCATCTTTGCCCAGGGAGAGGGAGCTAGCCTAAATGAACCGGTCCAGTTTAGACTGAAAGCAAGTGGTCCACACACACATATCTGGGAGACTGTGGTCCAACTGGCTCTGATGGACCCACCATCAACTCAACAAAACGGAAATGAGGTGAGAGCACAGACACACAAATATCATGCTTGAAATTTCATTTATCATCCCAGAGTTTGTTCTTCCTATCACATTTTCTCCAGTGGTCTGGTGATAGTAATAGCCAAGAATCAGGTCAAAACTCCTTGGGGTTTTAGAGAGAGAGAGGTCAGATGGAGCAGCAGCACATGGTTAAAAGTGATAGAATCACATTGCCAAAGGGGGGAGAGCACGATTCCCCTCAGCCATAAGCTGTTATTGGAAAACATCCTGTGCCATGGATACCCCAGGGGTCCTCAACTCTTTCTCACCTATTAAAAAGCTGTCAGTGGTCAAGCCAGGGCTGAGCAGCCAGAGCTCAACTGTCCTCACGACTACAGAACCACACATGGCCAGATCTGATAGTCAATATCAACACAAGTGTTATCAGATTAGGTAACGACCACACATATGATATGGAGACCTTGTTTACTAACACAGTGCAATTCTAGACAGCTCGTACAGGACATGGGCCAGTAAGTTCCTGGCAAGTTCAAATCTAGCTGAGACAGATGTATCACTTACAAGACATAATGACCGACAAAGATCAACTAAGTCTTGTTAGGCAAATTTGTTTTTTGGTAGGAACCAGCTATCACTTCCTGGTCATGGAAACCCAATAACATAACATTTAAAGTAGCTATAATCAATGGATCAAATGACTATTTGAAATGTGAAATATGTCACTTGTAGTCACCAACGCAAAGAGACTCTGCAGTTCCCCTCAGCTCTCAAGACCTTTATAGCTTCTTTCATTTCATCATTTTGGTATTGTGCCCTACAATTTTAATGTTTCGATTAAGTTCACTACATGGCCAGCACCAACAAACAGACAAAGTTTACAGCCAGTTGGTGAACATAGTGGAGCATTTAGCATCTAAAGAGCAAGATATTTCCCTCAGGAGTTGGTGGAGAACAAATGAGAGCTAAAACAACAGTGAATATTAAACTTACATTCCACAGGGCAAAAGCATGACTCAAAAAGCATGGTAATGTTGCTCTATGTCTGCTGGATGTGTAAATAGGCAACTGTTTGGTAACAAGATTTCAATATCTAACTTATGAAGTGAAAGTGTTCTGTTTACAGCTTGTTTTGTCTACCCCCAAATGGCCAAAAATCTGTCACTGTGGATACAACAAGCACCCAAAGAAAATGTATGCTCTATGAATTAAATGTCAATTTCTCCAAAACCAATTCATGTAAATGAATTAAAATGCAAATTATGGAACTTAATGAAACCTCACTCACCATTATTTACTTTGTTTACTTTTTCCAGTTTATGGTGATGGGTGGCTGCTTACCGTACTAGCCCAGAATGTTAAGCCAGTCACTGTGGCCGGTAAATATGTAACCAGATAGATCTTGAAAGGATTTTTAGATGTACTTCAGAGGCCATTTTGAACTGCCTGGCCATCACTTGGTGATTCCTGAGGTATTCATACTCCACAATGAACTGTGACCTTCAGATTTACGTGTAAGCAAAAGATGAAAATAAAATGGATCTAAAACTTCTCTGATGCCACCAGGGTTAGTTTGGATGACTGAAGGACTGACTTTTTGTAACTTCACCAACTTTTTGAGTATTTAGATATTGAGAGCTAACACTCAAGACCATTAAAACCAGAAAATAAATAATTTTCAGATGGATTTTCTTTGTAGTTTACATGGTCAGAAAATAGAAGAGATGGTACAAAGTCAGTCATAGAATGATAGAGCCAAATAGAGATTCAGTGTAGGACATCGGCCTACAAAGGATCTATTAGTGGGAGTGGATGCAAGGAGGAGTATGTTGTTCTGGCTCTGAATAGCTCGGCCTTCATTCTTACACTTTTGTATTTCAGGTTGCTTCAATTGATTCACTGGTTAGTATAGTATAACTTCAATATTAGACTAAAGTGTGTTAAAGGTCAAATGACTGGCTATTCTACTTGATTTTCCAGTGAGTCAGCTAATATAAAGATCCTGAGGAGCCACAAACAGACAGACAAACAATGAGAGAGCCAGACAGGGTCAGAGGTCAGAAACACAGTACGCACTGGAACAAACATGTATGCAGCGGGACTAGGATCAGAAAGCAGGGCGCTGAAACAAAATGTGATGTTTCATTATGGAAATGGCGCTTTGTGGCGTGCTCTGTTGAATAATAACTTCCAGATGTCTGGGTAGCCAGGGGCTGGCTGATATCAAAGCGTGCAGGGTTTTGGAGAGGCAGTGGCATGGAGGGGAAGAGCTGGGACCACTGCCAGCTGGCTACGGCTGATGGCACCGGGGCTGGGGGGCCGCATCCATTTCACACTCAGTGACTCCTGTTCACATAGTGTTAGTGTGCTTAAGCGTGTGTGTCTGGTGTGTGTGCGAGGAAACATTATTTGTCTTTTTGTGAGAGATTATGTCGGATCAAGTGTGAATTATGCTAATTTAGCATAAAATTTTCATTTCTGTGTATGGTCTGTGTGTGGCTGTGTATTTGTTCAGAGCATAAAGTGTCTTATATTTGGAGTCCATAGGTTCAATATGTGCAGGTTTGCATGTCAAAAAGTTTGTGCCCCTTTTGTGTGGGATTAAGGGAAATGGCACGACCTTTAAATCTCTGGAATCTGCGAAGCCGTTGATAAGAATTCTATCTGACTCCAGTTTGCTTGTGCTCCTTATCCTCTATCTTTTATAATAGTTTAAATAAGTGCGCAGACATCTCTGCTTAACCTGTTTTTTTAATCAATTTCATCACCTTCCTGTACTTTCTCTGTTACTGTGTGAGTTTGAATAAGAAAGAGCAAATCTGAGCTGCAGGGTTTGATCAGAATTACACCATGGTTAGAGAAAAGCCCACTTAAGCCTTTTGCAGCAGTGATGGGCACAGCTCTTTCTCCATCTCTGTGTCTCTTTCTCTGTTTTTTACCTCCATCTTTTTCTCTCTCCTCAGGGAACTCACTAGTACCTGTTAGCATGTGTAGATAAAAGGATCTGGAGCATGACTTATTTAGGCGGGGGGGGGGCACATCTGCTTCTGACAACCCTTCTCCTCATCCCCTTCGCTCCATCCCAACATGTCTCACTCCACCTCTGCCTACCCTCACCACACTGGTGGGATGTGGGGCAGCCATCCCCTGCAGTCAACCCCACTGAGCCTCCCTCTCTCTCAAGCAAAAGAATACATTTGTCCAGACCCAGTTCACATCTGTCTCCTCCCGCTCTGATGACAAACCCTGTTTGCGCACACAGGCATGTTGCGCTTGGCAGAGGTTGGTCTCCTGAATATGGACTGAATGCAACAGATCATGTGCATGTTTCAGTGACTTGTCACACAGTACAATGAACATGCAATATGGGCACGTGTGTTCGGATGGCTAGACTGTGTCTTGTTCAGACTAGTAACACAGTACAAGAGGAGCAAAATAGAGGGCTGGTGCTTCTTGGGCGATGAGCATGAGAAGAAGCTGCTCAGGCTCATGAGTACAGGAAGTTTTTGTCTGTTACAAGGGTTATAGATCCCCTAGCGGCCAAAAGACGATGTGCTGCTTTGCTGGAATTGAAGACAGAGAGAATTTAAACATGCTGTATTTTTCTTATATCCGTACTTTATGGACATGGTCCGCATTAATAATAATATTCCAAAAATCCACATTTCACTGAATTTAACTAAAAAGTTTTATTCCTCTATACGCTGAATGTCATTTTTCTTAAATGCAGTTGTATGTAAAGCACATTTAGCTGCATTTCATCATGAATACTGCTATAGAAATAAGTTTATTACTTAGTTTATAATAAACATGATCTTTACAGTTAAGTAACTTCTCATACAGTTGAGTAAAAGTTCATTGTTGACATTGTAAACAGCAGTTGACAAAACACTCAAACCACAAAGTCCATATGTAGCTGTTCTGAAGGTTTTGATTGCCCAGTTTCCGGTGAATTATACATGTTCAAATTTAAATTTTTCTGTGAACTTTCATGCAGTTTATTGTATCTTAAAAGCTGAGATTGAAGTTCCTTCTTATCCTCGGAAATAGTTAACAAAAGATGTGTGGAGATTGTTTTGTCAATTTTTTTTTCTGTTCTATACCAAAACAGAATATATATATTTAAACTCACAGAAAATTATCACCCGGCTCTGCATTTCCCTTCAACTTTAAAATAAATATTTTAGGATTTTTTTTAACTTAATTTTTTGGTTTTGCTGTTTATGTTAAGTGACTCTACCCTCATCCGTGTAAATTTCAGATGCAAGCAAATGTTTTCAGTAAAAAAATCTCTGATAAACCCACTGTAAGCTACTCGCCCAGCCCCAGCACTATACAAAGTTAGTGACTGGCTGAACATAGTGGAGCATTAAGCAGCTAAAGGGTCAGGAGTTGGTGGCGACCAAAAACAGAGCTAAAAGGAGAGTGAATACTGGACTTAACATGACTCCAAATGAATGCTCAAGTTGTACTGTATCTGCTTAATTTGTAAATAGATAATTGTTTGCTAACAAGTTCATCATAACAAGTTAAAAAGTGGTAAAATGTTAGTGTTGTGTTGACAAACAAGTTGTCAACACAAAAAATCTTCTCCCTTACTTTTGCACATACCGTAACCACCTGTCCTGATTTCTGGACTGTTAATGAAATTGCCCAGGCCTGCACAGTACATGATGTCTGAAATGTAGCGCTTGGTTGATGAAAGTGAACATGACACCTTCGCCCATGCCCCTACACACCCCACACCCCAGCCCACCCACGCAAACACATACATACCATTTGCCAGGATGCTTGACACATTCCCTTTAAAGCAGCCTTAAAAGCTTTTCTCCTGGGCGTCCATCTAATGAAGTCAGCCTTGAAAGCATTGTTTCCGCTGGCAGATACAAGCCAACCCTCTGAGGGACCTTGACCAGGCAAGAACAAACAGAGAGAGACAAAGAGAGAACACTTTTTATAGACTGCATTGTACAGAATTCTCAACTTTCAATATGTGCCAGAAGCCATTGCCATCATCCAGCACTGTAGCCTGACCCTGTGTTGTATTTTATTTTTATTCTCAAATGTCAACTGCTGCGGAAGAACTGTACGGCTACATATTGCACAGAAGTAATATAAAATGAAAAATTGGTAGAGGTATTAAAAACACTAGCCTCTTTATATGTAAATGAATGTTGATTGAACCTCTTTTTCTTGTGCTCCTGAATTCACAAGCCCAGATTTTTCTTTTCCTCTGACATGAACACCAACTCAGTCACGCCCACACATATTCACACAAAGACGCACGCACACACACACACACACACACACACACACACACACACACACACACACACACACACACACAAATGAATACATATACACATACAGAAATACAGCATGCACATACATTCTCCACTCTCTGCTTGCATTGTTTTCTTTACAGTAATGAAACTTAACATTTTTCTTTATCATCTCTGGTGAATGGTTTCCAATTCCAATTGTTTTGCACTGTCGCTCATTCATTCTTTGTGTAACACAGTACTGTTAAGGTGCGCAGCTATATCAGGACTACTATATTCTTCAGTTTGAGTGCTACCCTTATTCTGAATTTGATTAAAAATTGCAGAAACATGGAGTTTTTCATACAAAGGCCAACCCCTTACTCATAGTCAAATGTAACTATAAATCAATTCTGGGTTCACCCACAGCCAGTCACAAAATCAGATACTTAGGCTACACACTCCCTTGCCCGACAAGCAAAGAAGTATTAACTAGGCGGGACAGATGTTTAATAGCAAATGGTTGAAATTAAACAAAAACAGTAATCACAATTTTACTGTTAAAGCAAATAAAAAATACTTAATGAGCAGACATATTTTCTTTTTTTTTCTGTTGTCTTTCTCCTTGCCGGTTTTTTTCTTTGCCTTTTTCACTCATGGCCCATCATCTAATTGATTTATACCCATACCCTTAAATAAAATTTATTATAATTTTTACCTGTTACATGCATTTTTTTTCCTGCAGTGATGGAAGAAGTATTGAGGTCTTTTACTTAAGTAAAAGAAGCAATACCACAATGTAGAAGTACTCCATTGCATTTTAACTACTTCAGTCTGTTTGTCAATTTAACAGACGGTAACAGTGCATCATATTTTTTAACGTGATCAAAGGTTTAGTAAATGGAGTTGGAACTAGTAACTATAGTTCTCAAATAAATGTAGTGGTGTACAAGTGACAAAAAAAACGATATTTCCTTCTGAAAGGAAGTAAAATACAATTGAAATACTCAGGTAAATAAAATTACCTCAAAATTGTACTTAACTACACTACTGGAATAAATGTACTTTGCAGGTACCCAACTACTGTAGGTGCTGGTACAGATGACTATATCCACTGTTCATTGATTCAAGTATCAATACTGTATGTAGACAAAATAGTAAATCTGTTCCCATATTAGTGAATATACAGAATATTATAATGTATTATTAGGTATATGCTGCATTTATATAATATACAACACGACACGACAAAGACATGAACTTGGAATGTGCCGGGGCCTGGTGGTATTAGTGTTTGGTGGGTGAGCTTCTTTTCTGCTGTTTTACGTGCTGGCGGACCATCCGCCTAACACAGCCCAGCGGTTGAGGAATCACTGTTATTGAGACAAGCTGTCACGATCCTCTGACTAGGTGGAGAGAGGGAGAAAAACAATAACACTTGAAGAGAGGGGCAGGGGAGGGCACGGGAGCAACGGATAGCTCAGGGGAATGTGATTGAGACAGAGAGTGCAACTGATGCATAGCTTCAGCAATGATGTTCGTGACTGAATTCTTGACATTCTTTTACTGGCTTTTAACCCTGAGATATGTTGGTAAACTTACTGTAGAACAACTCTCCAAAATGTCATTTTAATGTAACCTTTAGATCACAATATATAGTACGTCTACTATAGCCCCTAGGACACTAAACATAGTGGATAAGAAGTAGGATTTGAGATGGTGGACCCTATGTAACCTTGAAATACAAGTGTAAATACTGTGTAATGTAGTTGAATGTGAGAAGCAACGTATCTGATTATCTGCACTCGGTTGCCTTAACTAGGCTTTGGGGACACAAATAAAGCTCCCTTACTGTATTGTCAATGACCTTTGTTTGTTTCTATCCACCCTAGAAGCATCTGAAATAAAGCGGATTCACCATCATGTGTTTCGTAGTACTACCATACGAGGACATTATGTCAGGCATGTGATCCGCTTGATAGTCTCCGCATTTGATGTAGCTCTTGTGACTCATTGGTGAGTTAATGTTCACGAGGAGATTGAAAATGGGCTCGTTTCAAATTCCTTATTTGAGCATCTTTCAAAAAGACAGGTTTGTGGTGGTCATTTCTCTCTGCCTGCAGGGAGTGTGTGAGGGGAACTTGTGATAGGAGAATACTGTAAGGGTAAAGTGTGTGTCTATGACTCAGCTGTCACTGTCTACTGAAAGAGGCTGTAAATCCGGCCTCAGACATGCTCTCTGTTAATAGGATTTTTATACCCGGTGTAAATGACAAAGTCTGAAGTTTATGGTCTCTTTCATATATATGCACACATACAAAGAATTCACAGACTTAACACCTGTGTGCTCACACTTTACAGCTCTGTCCTACTCAGGTCTGAGGCATGATATTACAAATGAACTAGATGGGAACATCATTGCAGACAGTAGATTTTACGCTTTTAATGCATAATTTAAAAAATAAATTTTAATTTAATTTTATGCTTTTACTACTCCTCTGAAGCATTTTTTTACTTCCATCTTGGTTTTTTTGAGAAGTTTTATCATCGCAGTCTGAGTTATAATATGGGTGTAAACAGCTGAACTGAAGATTCTATTGGGTTTCTAGTTTAGGCTTATTGCAGATGGTTTTTAGAAATATCACAGTTAACTTCTTATCAGCCACATATGAGCAAACAGACAAAGTGGTAAATAGGAAAGGATTTTGTAGATTATTGTAACAGACGAGTTTTTTAATGAAAGCTTGTAATTTGTATTTAGTTTATATTTACTCACTTAGATTATTTCCTAATTTCCATGTAGGTTCAAATAATATGGTCTCTCTTGGCCAATTATCAGACATTTATATAACTTCTGAAAACCTCAAATTCTCCTGTTCAGTGTCATTGTACATACTAAATAGTCTATTTAGTACATAGACCAATGTAAAATCTGCAGCATCCTTTTTTCTTTTCCTTTTCTTTTTGTGCGTGCTTGTGTGTGTATTACTATTTCTAGCAGGGATTTTATTAGTTCAACACCAGATTTTATGAGAGAAGAAAAAGAATTCAAAAAAATATCAACACGAGTATCAGATGCACTATCTTCAGAATATGAAGAGTTATTGAAAAACATCAGCTGGTTAGCCGCTAAGGGCCAAAATTCAAAGCATGTTTAATGTATCAGGTAGTTTGACACACAATTTGACCCATTAAATTTGCATTTGATCTGTCAAAGAATTCAACCATTTGATGATTCCAGTAGGTTTTCCTAATGGTATCACAAAGGCTCGACATGGTATTTCTAAAACTTTATTTAAATATGTTCTTACTTTATGTACCTGCCACATTGCGCTCTGATAATTCTTGTAAAGCACTCTACAGAGTATGAAGAGTTTACAACTTTGAGCAGTATTAGAGCAAGGACGTATGTCATCCTTGTTCTGGTTGCCAAGCTTCCTAATCGCCAATTAGGTTCAGAAAGAGTAAAACAGTAAATGAACAAGTGAGTCAGTCAGCAAGTGAGTAATCAAGTGAGTGAACGAATAAAAGAGTGAATTTATGTTTGAGTGGGTCCATTAGGTGTTTCAGATTCAAATTACAGGGTGTGAATTGTGCACTTTGTTTCCATAACAACATGCCGCATTCTCTTCAGCCATGGAGATGACAGAAATACTGTAGGTTACGTAGGCAAATAATAGACACATGCACATGTATTGGACATGCACTACCACAATGACAAGAAGAAGACTGTACAGACTTCCTGGATGGAGACAGAGGAGCCCGAGAGCTGCCTTAGACACACCTCTCGCTACAGCTATTGTTAGAACACATCTACCGATATTCAGAGTGACACTTTCAGACAGCAGGGGGATAGTGCCACCAGTATTTGTGTTGGCCACTGCCATCTGAGCTGATGGTAATTGAGGTTTTTCCATTGGCCATCACAACCACAGAAAGCACATCGTGGAAAACAAGGCAGGTGCCAAGTGCATTGTTATCTGAGATCCATGAATTATGCACCTCTTCACCAGAACTGCACAAAAATGGTCTTGGAGCAATATTAACTTTAAAGTTTGATTATCCAGTGTTGTATGATGTTACTTAAGCCTGCTAACAGTTTCTTTATTTCAAGCTATGGCCCTCTGCATTTGGCTGCATGATGAGATTAGAGGATGTGGACAGTTTATACAGATTGTTAGTAGGATCAGTTGTAGCCAGCAGCCAGAGGGGTGCAGTTGTGCTCTGCTGCCTGCCATTAAAAGTAAAGACCACTCCACATCACCAGCTGGCTTACACACTCAGTAGCTGAAAGAACCTTACCACCTAATGTGACTAATACAGTGGCCAAACTGCTAAAAAATGTCATGGATTTACAGTTAACAAAGATTTTAGACATGTCGGTTTAACCTGATTAACAATACTAGAATGTTATTCTTGCTGTCCTGTGAATTTCTATTTTTAGACTGAAAAGACTTGGGTATCCAAGCAGCTACTGTTATTTTAAACATCACACCCAGCCTCCTAAATAAAGTCTTGTGTTCCCTTAAAGGTCACAAAGGAAGAGGGGAAACTTGCTGAGAGAAAAGAGAAGACGGACGCGTTCCAAGCTCCACCTCCTATCATCATGTTCTCAGGGTCTGGCCTGAACAGCTCCAAGGGTCTACGGAGGCAAAAGAGGGACTGGGTGATCCCTCCAATCAACGTGGCAGAAAATTCTCGAGGACCGTTCCCTCAGATGCTAGTCAGCGTAAGTGACAGATTTGATGGGCCGCATCACTGATTTGTTCTGTATTTACAGCTGGGATTTCATGAGGGCACTTCACGGCTAACACTGATTGGGGGTCTGTGATGGACGGTGATAAAGAAGAGAAATACTTTGCATAACTGGTTTGTTCTCCACATCATTGCAGATGATTATGTTGTGTTCCCCTGATGTAATTATAGTCACAGAATCTTAAGGTATTTAAACAGCCCTGATTGGCCATGAGAAGTTTTCCCTTCAGACACACACCAGGCTCCAAAACAGCTAAGCAGCTAAACTCTCCCACAGTGTGAGGTCCATTGGGTTCACAGTGAAACAAATTATTATTTCTGCTCTTTTATGCTCTTTTATCCCTTTCTTTCCTTTATCAGGCCATTTCAGAAAGGTTGCCCAGAGTTCAATGCCATTTTTATAGCTGCTTTATAACAATACAATTTGTCACAGAATCTTTACTGAAGCCCTAACTCTGGGCCTCCTGTGAGTTATAAGGAGAAAGTATGAAATGCTAATATTCTCAGGCTCTGAAGACCAGCACAGTGGTTCATTCCCTGTGAGGGAGGGTATGATGATTTAAAACTTAAATAAATCAGAGGTAACAACATGACAAATGAACTGACTATAGCCTCATGCTGCATGTGTGTCCCTGTGTGCATCCATGTCTACATAACTAGAAACTGAGAAGTAGTAACAGCTCAGCTGCTGGTGCCTAATCATTATTCAGTAAACCTGTTCTCATTTAGCAGTCAAGATTGAAAATTGGCAACAACAACTGACTCTCAAAATGGCAAATTTCAATTCTGCAAAACTTCCAGTACAAAATTGTGTATAAACAACATTGTGAAGGTTAGAGGTCGAGTCTGTCAGGGGAAAAAAAGCATTGGTAAATAAACATTTGTGTAAATGTGCTTTTGTGCAAAGGCTCGAGCTGCACAGTGCTTAAAATTCAGAAATTCTGTCATAACAGAATGCACAGTTTGTCTCTCTCATAGTGAAGCTCCAGACTCTAAGCTTGTGGTGCGTGCTGTAATTCATCAAAAACCATCATTCCAGGAGACCGCTGCTTTCATTCCCTGTTCCCACTTTCCCTTCTTTCTTTATCTAGAATATCTAGCCATCAGCCTTTCCTCGCTGTTTACAAAACTCTCACAGTTTATCTCTTTTGGGTCTTAAATTGTGCACAAGAAGCATTTTTTTTCCTTTTGTTTCTGTTCTTTGTTTTTCCAACCGGGTTGCATCCAATCCCCAGGGAAAAGCCTGGGGAGCTGCTTGAAGGAAACATTTTTATTCTCCTTTTTTTTAATGAAACAAAAACATCAAGTCAAAGAGAGGAGAGTTTGTAAGTTTTTGTTTTGAAGTTGGAGTGCATCTACAGCTGGAGTGTGTCCCATCAGCCTGGCACAGTGTGGCGTTCTCTTCTAAGCCCACTGAGCCCTTCAGAACTGCTACACCCAGCCACAAACTGGCCAGACACTTACTGCTGATTCCATGAGCTGGTCAGAACCAGAGAGAGACAGAGGGGATGAGACAGGGAGAAAGAGAGAGGGTATCAAAGGAACATTTGGAAGTATTGTGTGCAGCCAAACACAATCCACTTTGTGCAGTAAATAGGTCTGTCAGGGGCTGGTGGATTGTTGAGAGTGGAGTGTTCAGAGCAGAGGAGAAGTGATGCGTGTTGATGCCTCTGTTGGGATCTCAGGTTTCCGTCTGTCTCTTTAATGATGACTGGAGGGCAGGCAGGACTATACTGAGAGCTACAGATTTTAACAAGGAGACAGCACTGGAGGGTGAATGGCATGTGGATGATTTTGCCATACTTACTGTTTATGTGTTTAGTCCACATTTATAACCTCTTTGGTCTTGTCTGGAGAATTGAGGCTTATGTGCATCCGTTTCATTTCCCTCAGTTAAAAATGTACTCAAAACAACAGATAAATCCAAGAAAAGATACATATTTTATACTTTGATATCAACACAAAGACAAAAGTATTTTCATCTGTGACATATATGATGTTAATCGCAATTTTAATTTTTATAAGACACATGTTTCATAACAGAGCTTGCAGTGTTTCTGTCTTCTCCTGTCCTCCTCCAACTGTGCCATTGTTCAGTGCTCTGTCTGCTGTGGCTGTGTGATGCTTCCCCTAATGGCCTGTGAAGTCAGTCCGTTTCCTAATGGGCTGTTCTGTCATCCAGTGCAGCAATGAGTGACATGCAGGCAACGGTCTTCCCCACCATCCCGCCCGCTTTTCTCCCTGCCCCGACCAAGTTGCCATCAGTTGGACAGGCGGGGTGACAGCAGCCCTCACCTGCATCTATGCAGGTCTGCAGCACTGTCACTTTGATCACACCCGCACAGGATCGGGCAGGTGTCAGGACAGAGGACTTACTGACTGGCCTCTGAGCTCGCAGCCTGACATGGCTCAAGGGAAATGTCGACTGCTCCACTAAAGTCTTGGTAGAATTATACTCCTATCGCTCTCTAAAGCCAAGACAGTGTCAGAGCTCAGTTAGATGTTATTGATTAATTTTTATTAATAGCAGCGCTGAAATAATTGCTCCAGTGCTTCAGACTTTTCCAATGTACATCAAGTTGTAGTGTGCACACTGCAACTCTCAAAGTTGTACTGAATGTAGCCTGGTGTTAGCAACACCACTTTCAGCACTGTTGTGCTTCTTTACAACAAATGGGTATGAGTAGTGCAAAACTTTTTAACGAAAAGTGAAAATGCAAGTCTAGCAAAAAAAGAATGGAGAGGAAACAGAAGCACAAGATTGTTCTAGAGAAAACAAAGACAGGAAGAGATCCAGAAAGACTAAAACAAAGAGTTGGGGGAGTAATTTTTCACAATAAACAGGTGTTCTTTGTCGTTCTCTCTCTTCTGCAGCCAAACAGCCATCAATAGCATGTAAGGGACATTGATTTTTCGCAGAGGCTTTTTGAAACCTTCCATTGATCCACACACTTCTCCTACGGCTGAGACGCATCGATTTCTTTTGCTCGGGTAAATAAAGACTCAATGTAACCATCCCCCACCACCACCCATCTCCCTTAACCCCCTATTAGAACAACCGTCAGCAGAAAAATGAACAAAACCCTGATGAAACAACAATGTAGCCAAGGAGCAAGATGGGGTATGAATAAATGTTTGTCCAGTGAAATGCCTTTTTCATTGTACTGATCGATGACCCTTTTCTGTGAGAAAATAACAGAGAGAAAGAGATGTGGCCTGTCAGAGTTGCTGGTGCAGGTGAGATCACGGTATCATTGCTTTAATACACTGTGTCTGACTATTTACACAGTTACCATACCATAAATTGGTAAGCATTAGTAACATTTGAAGGAATAGCTTGACATTTTGGGAAATATGCTTATTCGCTTTCTTACTGAAAACTACTGCTAAAGTCAACTAGCCTAGCTTAGCATAAAGACTGAATGCAGAGGGAAACAGTTGGATTTGCTCTGTCCAAAGGTAATAAAATACACCTACAAACTCCTCTAAAGCTCACTAATTAACACATTATATCTTGTTTGTTTGATAAATAGCAAGGTTTAGAGATTTTAGTGGGCGGATTCTGATACCTTGGGACAGAGCCAAGCTAGCTGTTTCCTTTTAAAGTGTTTACACTAAGCTAGGCTAGTCATCTCCCTGCTTTAGCTTCATATTTAATGTACAGATGTGTATCGATCTTTATCTCACTCTCGACAAGAAAGCGAATAAGTGCATTTCCCTAACTGTCAATTATTCATTTGAGACTAACAAGCATGAAATTATAGTTGGTATAGTTAGCTCTTCCCTCACATGGCAATGGCTGATGTGTATTTAGACAGCTGCAGTCAGTTCAAAAACCTTTTCCGACAACATTAGCCTCTTTTCATCCTTTTCTCACAATCAATTTTGCTCTGATTGTTACTCCTTGCATCACTTTTGTCCTTGTCCTCAGTCTTCTCTTTTAATTTCATCCTCTCTCTTCTAAAACCTGACACATTTCTTAAACCTCCTCTTCTCTGAGTAATACTTTAGTTTATTTTACAGAGATATTATTTTGAGTGAGAAGACATTCATTTTGAGAGCTTGAATAAGGGATGTGAAAATCACTGCAACTTCAGCTAAACTGTTGTTTTATTGGATAATATTTCTTTGGAAGAAATATCTTCTCTTTGCTGGCTGTCCTTGAGACAGAGAAGCCAGATATTCCGATAAAGTGCGGCTGCATACTTCAATAATCACAAGACATTATATTGACAGGAATACTACAGAGAGAAACAGCAGCAGTAAGAGCAGTAAGACAAATAAATGGGTACTTGTCCAAAGCCTTTCATTGACTGATATGAGGAGAAAGAGTTTTATTTGATATCCTGCACTTTTGTCGACGAGTCATTTGTATCAGTAATGTGTTGAAGGTATTTATGTCCCGCTAGTAGCTTTAGAGCCAGTATGATAAACAGTGCAGAAAATACCGACATTTATATCTGATTTGGTGTTTGTTGCAGTGCATCTGGTTATGTTTATTGTACTCGCTGCAGCACCTGTGCTCCAGTTTCTGCATCTTTCTCCATGGAGCATGTTGAGAAAAGCGTTTTTCAAGCAGAATGAGAGAACTCCCCCCCGAGGTGCCTGCTTTCTGCTCTGCGTACGTTTACCAGTGATTAATGACTGCTCCGCTCCACTGACAGACACGGCAACAACAAAAACCCAGAAAGACATACAAAAAAAGAAAAAAAACTGAAAGAAAAGGAGCAACAAAAAGAAATACTGTACAAGTGAGTTGGAGCTGGAGATGATTGAATTGGAGAACTTGAGGGGGGAAGAAGACGGGAGGGTATGATTGAGAACAAGAGAAAGCGACAGAGAGAAAGGAGAGAGAGAGGGAATGTAGGGCTAGACCGGGATTAGAGGCACGTCTGTGTTTGTGTTTAGGTCTGATAGACTTCCCAGAGAAATGGTGTTCACGACCTCTTCCCTAGAGTCTAATGAAGCCTTCTGGCATCTGCCACCCCACCACCCGGCCAACAACAGCACTGTACTGCTCCAGTCTGCCCCTTTCATCCTTTTCCACTCCCTCCTGCTGAGATGAGCACACACACTCAATTGCAAACATACATACACGTGCATACAGAGGCACAGAGAGAATTTACTTGTCCTACACATACAGCAAACAAAGGATCAGTAAAGCGCATGTGCTGCGTTGTTGCCTTTGTGTATGCTCATTGTTTGGGGTTTTGTTTGGTCGCATTTCTGCTTTATCCCTGAACAAAGAGAAGAAAAAGCTAAGCTAGAAAAACAGGACTCCATCTTGTGTGTGTCTTTTTTTAACCTAGTCCACCAGAGAAACCACAGGATGGCGAAACCCAGGGCTGAAGTATTTAATGATCGCAGTCCAATCCAGAGCTTGGTCACTAGGAAACCACATTGCTGCCCATATGGAACGTTTTATGAGTGCAGAACTGCACAGAACTCTCAGGACTAAATAAATTCAGGCTGTGAAAACACTCAAATGTGTGGCTACACTAAGTATATCAAACACATGAACTGTACAGGATGTGCACTGCTGCATAGGTATTCAAGTGTACGGGGCTATGTCTGGTCCTTCGATTCTTTCTTGTGGACTGCTTAGGTCCTTTCTTGGCAGGCGTAGATCTTCAACGCACACAAACACTACATAAACTCTATCAAGGCAGGGAAGTAAAGAAAAGAAACAATACACTTCTTTCAGAAATGTAAATGGGCCTCCTGTAAAGTTTGAAGACAGAGGCAAAAGGAGCAAGAGACCTCGGTCCACTCTGGGGGGAGAGCACAAAATGTCAGCACTTCATTTGCTCTTTGTTTTTACTAGTAACACGTCTTGGCTAGTTTAAACTCTAGGCTTTTTGTTTGGTTTCACCTCCTGAAGAATTCACAAGAGGTATTTCCTTTCCAAACCCGAGCTTTGAATTTTATTCCAGGAGACACTGCAAATCAGTTTGCTAAATATACAGCTTGATATTTACTGATCCTCTTTATTTAGCCATGATAACATCATGGCTCTATTGATGTCTGTGCTATGGTAATGTCGGTCGGTCGGTCGGTCGGTCTGTCTGTCGTTTCATTACATTGGTCCAGACGGAAATATCTCAGCAACTACTGGGTGGATTGCCATGAACTTTTGTACAGACATTCATGATCCTCAGACACTGTATCCTAATGACTCTGGTATTCCCCTGACTTTTCTTACAACAACTCCAGCAGGTTGACATATCTGATTTTTAGTGAATATAACTGTTGGATGAATTGCCATGACATTTTTTACAGTCATTTGTGGACAACTATTGGCTTCATTGCTCTTCACTTTGGTAGAGATTTCCAGAGTCCAGAAGTTGTTTACAATCAAACACATTTATGTAGAAAATGATCACCTCAGATATTAACTGTTCTGTTCATGCACAAGTACACCAACCTTAAAATAGAAGTATTCAAATGTAATGACTTTTCATTTATTTCTTTAAAAAGTCTGCTCTTGGGGGAGCTGGGATAAAGATGGATAGCCAGCCCTGAGTTATGATTGCATGACTAAAAGACCAGAGGACGTTGAGAGTGCTTTACATTGTTACTCTCGCTAATGGAGCCTTTGTTATGGAGAAGCATGCTCCTTCCTGTCATTTTGACAGTTAAGATCATTAATGAAACATTTGACTATAAAAGCAATTTGACCATCTTCTGAATAGTGTGAGACTCAGATATTTAAGAGAAGAGGTCAGAATCTAAGGGTGCATTAATATCTCACGCAAGGGGGTGATGAGGGGCATTCATAAAATAGGAAGTGAATAGCTTCATGTATTCTTTGACAGTCCCATTTCTGTATGATTGGTCCTGATTCTTGTTTCACTTCAATGATCCACTTTTTTCCTGGGAGCCACACCCCCCCACTCTTTACAGTAGTCTCGTCTTGGCATATGACAAATACTTTATAAACTGCATTTCCTTTCCTCTAATGAAATTACTGAGATCAATATAATTACATTTATCAGCCTCGGGAAATGGAGTTTCCTAATCTCCTGGTATTGATGAGAAAAACAAATTGTTACTACATTCATGTATCTGTCAACAGCATTTGGCCTTTGTTTCCTCCTGTGTTCAGGAAAGTGAGACTGAAATGTAATTTTCACTGTTTAATATCTCATTATTTTGAAATTAGTGGCGTGAAGTCCTGGTAAACATGTTCATCAGGCATACTCAGCCACGGTTTATTTTTCAAGAGAAACATTTCCTGCCGTGGCCTTGTTGTGCACAACCAGGCCCAGAGCTTCAGCTACTAAGGCATTAAAGTAACAAAACAAACAACAAAAAACCCTGTCTCAGCCACCCACTCACTCATACACGCACAGAAAGCACAGGCGCACACACACACAGAGATAAACGCACACATGTTCACAAATCCCCCCAAACACATTCCTCTCTGATATGACATCCGGCAGCACCAGGCAGGCTCCCTCCTGGGTTCAGTTGGTGTTAAATTAAACAGTAAATCATCTCACCAAAAGACAAAAGAGTTATATGTGAGTCAAGGGCAACAGTTCTGGGCTCTTTAATAGGAGATGAGGAGGACTTTATGAAGGAGATAAATAACAGCTTAACAAACAGCCTCTGTCTGGTCCCCCTGGAGGATGGCCTAAGCGACCCTGTGGATCAGTAGGATGAAGGAGAGCCAAGAATCTATTCCTCTGAAGACATGAAAAAATAATGTGCAGTGAAATTGGAAGAAAGATATTCGGAAGGGGACTCGGGGAGGTGGAGAACAGTGATGAAGTGGGAGGGGGTGTGGATGACAGTGATTGTTGGTAATATGAGATAAGGTCGGTCAAATAGAAAGGACAGGTTGGCAGTCAGAAAGACAGAGGGACAAAATGACAGCAGAGCAGATCAAGCAGACAGACAGACAGACAGAGAAGACACACCGACATTGCCGCCGTCCCACCAGGTAATCCTTTCCTCCCACCTCTGCTCAGTAATGGTTGCCTAACAAAATACAACTTGATTCAATGCAAAGCAACAGCATTTAGAGGAAATGAGAGAAAGGAGTAATTGCGAGGGGAAAAGTCCTTGGGCATGAGATCAAATTGAATTGAAGTGCTTTTGGTTGCAAGTCATGTGATGCAAAATTCTAATCTCACTTAATGTGCTTGTATTTTTCCATTTTCCCTTCTTCGACTCTTTCTTTCCTGGAGGTAAAATGTGAGGGCAATCAAAATTGAGGCCTGCACCAGAATAATCTGATCCTATTTACTTTGTCATTTACAATGAAGTGCCTCATTCAGAATCTTTTCATGCAAGTATAATGGATACTGTCATGGGGTGATCGTGTTTTTGTATGGTGGTAAACCCCCCTAACCACACACATACCCACAGATATGCAGGAGCATAGAGAGACACACAGGAAGATCTGGTGCGGGCAAGCATACATCACCACTCTGTATGCGTGTAATAAATTTCCTCACAGTGCAATGAAATGCTTTACAGCATCTCAAGATGAAACAGCTCCTAAGATAAACAGTTTAGCGTCAGATAAAAAGTTGCCAGTATTTTATAACTTGTCTTTTAACTTTGCAGGTTTCTCATTGCTTCTCACTTATGAGTATTTCTGGCCAATATTCCCTGATGCTGCCTTACACATGTTTATTTGCTTTTCATTTTCAGGAGAAAAGAACATTTCCTCCCCAACTCTCTTTAACGTCCCACATTGTTCATAAAACCAGAGTGATGCATAGCTCTTTGCACAGCAACTGGCATCGCGGCATACAGGTTATGATGTTATGGTTCATCTGAGGCTCTGCAAAACGCTTCTTTATATAAGGTGATTTGTATTGGTTGCTATGTAGTCAGTCTCATTTTAAAAAGGGCTCAGCGTTGTGCCAAGTGAATGGGATGGCTGGGGCATTTCCAGACTTTCAGCAATGTTGTCCTCCTGACTTCCAGAACTAGAAAGAGGTTCACAGAAACTCACTGCTGGTTCTGATCCATTTCCTGATCTGTATCAAACAAGAAATGACAGATCAGCTGCCTTTGAAAATGTACTCCACGTACACCAGCCATCTGTATGTCATCCTTATCCCACATGCTTATGCTCCAGCAAAAATACAAAGCCTTGAATCTACAGACACACATGCATTGCTGCAAAAGCATACTCACACACCCCTCCTCACTCTTCCAAGGTTCATTTGTCAAGATGACAGCTGGACGCTTGCTGAGGTGCAGTTTGCCAAGCTGAATCCCTCGCTTGGTTAGTGGGAGCCAGATCATCCTGGGAAACATTCTGACACACACTTAGAGGCTGCAGTGGGACCATGTGTGTGTGTGTGTGTGTGTGTGTGTGTGTGTGTGTGTGTGTGTGTGTGTGTGTGTGTGTGTGTGTGTGTGTGTGTGTGTGTGTGTGTGTGATCTCGTGTGCAAGTACACGAGTGAGCAGGTCTGTCTTTTTGTTTGCGTGCATGTACATGTGAGTGTGCAACTTTTCAAAATACCCAGCAGCAGCATGGCAAGGTCCAGCCCCTCTTCAGTTTCTGCCTCTGCTTGGCAGGGGCAGGTTTGGCAGGGAGCAACCCATTTTGTCAGGCATCCAGTCAACATCAATCGTGCATACTGCTCCCGCCTCTACCAACAACACCTTTCCTCCTCCGCCTTTGCACTCACATCTTAGACCTTAGACATCTGTTTACTTCGTGATACCTCCAAAGTGTTTGTCCCTGTAGGCTGGGAGGAATGTACTGTATGCTTTTCCTTCCAAACAGCCCTTCTGCTGTGTCCACTGGAAATGTGTTTGCAGTAATGTAACTGGATGCTTCTCTGACTGGATTGAAAAAGACAATGTGAGACAAATTCACTCCAGCAGCATAGGATCCCACAAAGGGCTATGTCTTTGTTGAAATATTTCTGGTCAAGGGGGAAAAACTTTAACGTTTTTCTCATGTTATACTGTAGATCCATCCTGCCAAATGGATGTCAAATCAAACAAGTCCAGGCAACCTCTCTAAACTTCCTGTTTCCAGGTTTCCAGCCAAAAGGTTCATGTTCTGTTACAGATTTCTGCTGATGCAGTCATTCCACAGCCACTTTCAACCCCCCCCCCTTATTCTCTCCCTCCTCACTCTTTCTTCCCTCCATTTCCCTCTAGTCTGCATTTCTCATCTTCATGCTGCCTGATGGATTTAGAGACTGAGAAAAAGAAGAAGGGAGAGGGTGGAAAAAGTGGGAGATATTGGTGTATGAAAGGTGGACAGTGCAAAAGTATGTGTACATATGGAGTTTGGAAGAGGGGGGGCTAAATGGTTGGGGAAAATGCAATAGCAGCAGATTTTGTGCCGCTGTCACCCTCTCTCTCTCTGCTTCTCTCCCTCCTACAAGTCTCCGACACTCTTTACTCTAATTACCCAGATTGGGTTTCCTGGGGATAAAAGGGACGAGGGAGGAAAAGGGAATAACAGGGGGTCCTTGATATTGTCCTTGTCAAAGCCTAGGGGAGAGACTGGAGAAGTCATTCATGCATCCATCACACTCCCGATTTCACAATTTAATCAAATCAATCCCCTAATAAAAGAGAGTGGCAGAGGGGGGGGGGGTTATAGTGAGATGGCAGCCCTCTCACTTTAACCCTGCTAAGCCAAAGCTAAGGGGTGCGACCGCTCTTTGTCAGCCACTACAATGGCTGCCTTATTTTTATTCTCCCTGCCTAGAAGAAGAGAGTGCGGAGGGCGAGTCATTCCATTGTTACCTCTAGGGAGAATAGCAACTCTAATTTGCTGTAAGCCTGCACTATTATAGACCAGACTCTATTCACACTGCAATAATTGGAAAAGTCATTCACTGCTTAACTTTCATTACTCCATGTCATTTTCACTAATGTGGAGGAAGCTCTTTTAATAATCTCACCTGCATCAACTTTAGCTATCATTCAAATGACACAAAAGCACATAGATCACACTATCTCTCCATTTTATTCTGTCACGCACTAACATAGGCCGCTAAACCGGATTAATCCGAAAACGCATCTTTTTGCCCCTCTGTCCTCTCTGTCCGTTCAGTAAATCTGAAAATGGCATCCTTGCATTTTAGCGCAGACGGGTAAAACTGAGCTTTTCAAAAGCAGTCACATAAGCGCGTCGATACAGTGGCCGGCAGCACAGTTAAAAAGACAACTTTCTGTCGCCTCAATCTATTTCCGTGGTCATTCATTTAGAATTTCACTGTAGTCAGTCACACAATACTGTACAGGTTTGGTAGTAAGCTGTATTTATTTTTAGTTTGTTCATTTTTTCCCCGCAGTTATTAAATAGTAATTTGATTGTGCAACATTTATGAGCCACAATAAAAGTTCATTATTTATGTTAGTTGATTTGTCAGAAAAAAATGTTCCTGAAAACAACTAAGTCAGGAGAGTGGCTATATTGAAACACAACAGAGCCGACCGAGGAGAGCAGCAGAGAGCCCAACTAAGGTGTGACCAGCTGAGGCTTAGCAGAGCAACCAGGCCGGGAGAGATAGGAGTGCATCATTTTGTTGTTTGCAAACCAAAAGAGGATGAAGAGGAGGAGATTTAGTCCTCTCCAATTGCTTTGACATGAATAATGACCTAACAAGACTAAGAGTTTACAGCCACGTGAGCGGCCCTGAGGCTACTTAGGCACAGTGGTGCTTTGAGCTAATTGCTGGCATCTGAATGCTAACATGCTCACAGTGACAATGCTAATATGCTGATGTTTAGCAGGTATAATGTTTACCATGTTCACCACCGTAGTGTAGCGTGTTACCCTGCTAACACTTGCCTAACACAAGGTAGAGATGAGGCAGATGGGAATGTCATTGATTTTGTAGGTATTTGGTCATAAAGGACAAATTAACATTTTTACCTGATGGTGGCACTAGATGAAGTTATTACAATTCGTCCTAAGGGGGACAAGAATGTCTATAGAAAATTTCATTCCAATCCATCACAGTCGTTGAGACATTTTACTTTGTGGGGGATGCTCATCATTCTCACATGCATACAGCGTTTTCAGATTTAGTTGGCTTAACATGGACATAGTCAAAGGCTCTCATAAACACAGAGCCACAGGTACATCTGTTCATGCAGACTGTGCAGTCCTCGCCAGCTAATGAATACAAGATGTTATACAGTTTGTGTTTTATGTTTAACTTAGTAAGTGCATTTTTGAAACACTTAACTTCAGACTGCGATACTCAACATCAATCCCGCCCTACCTTTTGAAGAGATACAATGCACAACATCAAAGCCCGAGCAAAAGTCTGTGTTTTAAAAAGGCCACAGGTCTTAATGCAGACTCTTTGCTGACTCACAGCGAAACACACAACGTTTCTTTTTATCCTCGTGCGTGGAGCAGAATACATTTGGCAGATGGACTGTGTATGTGATATGCAATGCCACCTAAAAACCTTTCTCTTGTAGAGGCTTTTTCTCTTCAGAGTTAACTAGTTTGATTGTGACCTGTTAGCTAACACCTGTATTTCTTGTCTGCCCGTTGTGCTTTATTGTACTGCTGAAGGAACATACTGTATTTCTCTGTTCGTTCCAGTCGGCATTTGTGTTTGGAGTAGCTATCCCTGTTTGTAGGGCTTTAAAACTGTAAAACGCCTGGCTTTCTGCTCTTTAGGGGCTTGCTCTGACTTTGCCATCTGCAAGTGACAGACTGTCTCTGCTGTCCTGCTGCTCACTGAGTCAATGTCATCCTCTGAAACACTAGTGCGCTACAGCGCACCAAACTGGCAGACTCATGACAGGCCTGTGTGTTTGCGTGTGTGCTTGTATGTTTCTTTTTGTGATTGTGCGCAACATGCTTAAGCCAAATAGTGATACTTTTTACTTTGAACATTTTCTGGAAGTACCAACTAAAAGCAGCTGATTTCAGTTTTGCTCCATTTAAAGATAGTGTTTTTTGTTTGTTTTTGTTTTTTTGCTGCGGTTACCATTTTGTTCTCTGGTTTTTGTACAATATTCATGCATAAATTTATATGAGTTCTGAATACATGTGGCTATACTGTATATCTCTTGCAGTGTGTTATTTGGTTAAGTTTAGTTTTTTCTTATTTTTTAAAACAATTCAAGTAAAAATGACTTTTAAGTCATCTAAAAATTCTATGTGTCCTCTACTTTCAAACAGAACTTGTCAGAGGTAGCCTACCAATCATTTCAAGCTGTCTGGAAGATATGCACAAAGCTGCATGAGGATTCAAGTTGAAAGGGCACCTTCTTTTTATTGTGCTTAAAAACGAAGGTTTTGTTCAAGTGAAAGCAAAGTGATTTAAAGGAACTGTATTCAACGGTATTTTTAAAGACAGAAGAAAAGACGTTTTAATGTGGTTTAGGTTTCCACCATTCTCTGGCATGAACAGTAACATGTGGCCTGTTTTTTTCGATGCTGAAACCACTGTCAGCCACATCTGAGCCATTTCTGATATATTTTCTGTCGTATGTCATGTGTTTCTGGAAAATGGAATATGTAAAAACAAAACCGAGGTAGTCACGAGCATTAAGGCTGTTCTGTGTTAACAAATCAGTGAATGGTTTCAAATTGAATCCGATGCAGATAGAATGTCAGAAACTAATCCAGTACAGGTGGCCTTTGTTTTTGTTTTACTGAATGTGACTATTATGTAGTCTGAATCTGCTCTGACTGACCTGGCTCAGTATAGGAGAAAGTTTAGCTGAGTTCCTGACTCCAAATATCAACACTTTTTTTTTGTGTGTGACCACTGTGTTGAATAATGTGAACAGATTTTCCCCACCCTCCAACACAGCATTAGCTGCACTTCTTTTCAACAAAGGCATGTAATTAGTTGTGTTTTGTACTTGTGTCTATGGGGCTCATGTTTTGGATTTAGCTTTTATTTGTAATATTTCTTGAGAAAATTTAGCTAAGGTGAGACTAGCTGACTTGAAAAAAACCATCCTCTGACTTTAAACTTCCTGAATACAAAGCAGTCTATTTTTTTCTATTTTAATGAATTCATTCATGAATTCACAAAGCTAAAATTTCAGTTTTTCTTGCAAAAACCAATCAAATTGGTTTTTTCTTCATATCCTGATCATATGGGCTTCAATCTCAATCACAGTGCCCCAAGAACATTATAGCAATGAATATGATAATTGCTGTTCTCTGTACATGCTAAACAGCATGTTATATTCAAACATACTTGTACTTCAAAAGGTTGCAAGTATGGGAAAGGTCAATCATGTTCCGTACAGTATTTATAATATTCTTTTATAATTGTAATATTAATAAAATAATAATTATTATAATTTATAATAATCTTTTAGGTGGACTGTTGAGCGGGGAAGTTAATCTGTTAATGTTGAATTGCTTGAATTGCGATGCATATAAAAATTTGGAAAGCACCCAATATATAAAGTTTAAAGTACATTTCTCATGCACTGACTTTAAGAGACTGTCCTGTACAAAACGACCCCAAAGGTCATCTGTGCAAGCAGCCTATTACGACCCATAGTTACGTTTTATTGTTAGGTGACCTCTCCATTATGATGGGAGCAGAGGAGGAAGTCAGGTGAGGTAGCGTAAAGAGTTTAGGAGGAGGTTGGGGTGGATGGATGAGTCGACAAAACACAGGGCTTTGTTTGAAACCAATTGTCATCATTGTTTCTTTTAACCGTGACCATTCCAAAACCTTAAATGTATATTTATCATTGTAACCATGATGACAAAGGTTCTCAAACCTTAACAAAGCACTCATTATAATCCAAACCACAGTCTTTTCCTAAACCTAACCAAGTAGTTTTTGTACCTAAACCTTACCAGACCGTGACCATTCCGTAAGCTTAACACAGTGTTTATTATTGTAACCCTAACAACGGGAGCCTGGTACGCCACTGCCGGTACACTCCACGTGTTTATTAGTGTAACCATGACAACAAAGGTTGGGTAAGCCTGCCGCCATAGGGGCACTGTTTCAAGAGACACTCTCATGGGTCATATCAGGGGGTAGGGACACATAATCAATATGGTGGTTCAGGTTACACAACTTGTTGGATTTTAATGACACAGAGCTAATTGTTTCATGACAACTGTTTTGTCAATGACATATTTTGAACATGATTGATGGATGATGGATGGATAGATGGATGGTTGGGTGGAAAGTTTTTAATAAAAGGGGTCACTCATTGCGTAAGATGATTAATTTGACTGGTACACATTCAAATCCTTGTCCATGATTAGTACAACAATCACTCCACACCATCTCCTAATTTGGTTTGTGGAACCAACATGCTATTTCCTTCTCTGATTCTGTAAAACCAGTACCAGGGCTGGTTTTAAACTATTATCTTCATCTTTTCGTCTTCTTTTTCCGATATCATTTTCACAGCGACTCCACCCTCTAGTGAGGAGGATAGACCTGCAAATGTATACGGGCAGAGACATCATGTGAACACAGAGAATTCTATTTCAAGTTGTGTATACTGGAGCTCTAAGCATCTCCATATTCCTTCCCTTTGTTTACGTATAATGCCTTCTTTTTTAATCTTCTATGGTGAGGGTTGTGTGGGTGGAGGAAAAGCTTGACTGCTGAGGCAAACATATGCAATGGTAATATGCTCAGGAACACTCTGGTATCACACAAAACTGAGAGGCCCACCATTGCCTGAGTTTGAACTTGAAATAACTCACAAATAGAGCCAGCCGAGACCAGTCAGGCTAACTCAAGTAGAGCTACCTAAAACTACGTTAGGGGCTAAGTGGGAAGAGATGAGGACATTTTCAGATTTAAAAGAAGTTGGTTTTTATTTACCACAAAAGAGAGAAAAGAAAAAGTGAATATCAACTAAATTGGGCCTTAAAAGAGGTCAACATAATAGAACTGATTGCAAAGTACAGCAAACTGAAGTGCAAGCGAACCGAACAACTGACCTAGACAAACTGACCTCACTAAATGACAAAAAGGGTTATCATATACACTGCCTGGCCAAACACAAGGGGTACAACACAATAACTAACATAACAACAACTTAAGACTAGACAGTTTGCGATTCAATAGCCATGCAAAACAACATCAAAATAACTTGCGAAATTAACTTAAGGACCCCACAAACAAATTACCCCCATCCCCCCGCTACTGTGGAAGCTGTTTGGCACAGTCCTGGAACCAGGTGTGGGAGATTAAAATTAATATTTGCATGTTAAAGGGCAGACATTCCCAGGACTAGCAGAGCAGCAAAATAACGAAAAATTATATTAATGCAGCTTAGAGCTATATTTAATAGAAATTAGAGCCAAATGCTAAACTTTATCTTTTCATTCAGTATTTGGCTATACAAACTTGCAATCACTGTGCCATCTATAAATGTCATCTCACTTATACCTTTTGCATTCATGCAGCCCCATATCAGCATACCCCCACCTCCAAGTTTCCCGTTCGGCACTACGCAGTCACTGTGATAGTCCTGGCCAGATCCACGCTAACCAGCAGTCATCAGACCTCTTTTCATGTTCTTTGTTTAATCTTGCAGTTTTGTGCTTTTTGGTGAGCAATGGTTTTCTTCTTGAATGCTGTCCATAGAGGTTGACGTCATGCGATGTCCTTCAGACTATCTGATCAGTCACTGACAAATTTCCACAGATAATCCTTGTCCCAAATCAGAAACACCTACAAGTCGTTTTTTCAGTTCAAGGTTGCATAAACAGCGTTATTTTTCAAGGACGGCCACTGTGCCTTCCTTTTTCGGTAGCATGGCTCTATCTCTAACTGCTGCAACTTTTTATTGGCTTATGTTCAGTAGCCTACTGATGGGTCCAATGGGTCTCTCCCATCTTTATGAAGTGTCTCTATCCAGTTTCATAATTGGTTCAGGCAATTCCTTACCATGTGGAGCCATGTTGCATTAGACAAAACCCAGTTCAAAACTGTTCACAAGTTATTTTATAATCTTGGCCATGCAAGTACCCTTAACTGGAAATCAAAGGTATACTCATTTTTTTTGCAGTGGTCACAGGTGTACACACTTTTGTTGCTTTGAGGATGCACTTTGGGGCCCATATCTTCATTGTAATCTATCTAACATGTTTGTTTTAATTATACATAAGATCAAATACCCCACACTTTAAATTAAAAATAATACAATTTTTGTAAGATGACACAGTTTTGAATCATTTAACATTTTAGTGACTTTGCACAGGGGTGTACTTGGGGTGTTTTGTTGTCTACTGTACTGTATGTAAGAGTGTTTTCTAGTTTGTTTTTTTTAAATCCATGTATGTTTAATGGGGTGGATAGAAAGAAGCACCTACTTCAACAGATTTGACACATTTAAACCTACTACTACTTACATTTTTGTATATATCTCACATCAATGTTACCCTGTCGGAATGCAGTCTAGATCACCTAATCAAAACTAAATTTAGATTCATTTCAATTGAATATATCTCATCATATTATTAACATATGTAGTAGTGTATTTCTACAACATGCAGTGCAGGCACATATCTAGGTAGAAGTAGTTGGATACTTTTTAAAGTGTTAGTTAACATGTCTTTTTTAAGGGAAAATTAACTCCTCTGTACACCAGTGACTGTGGTGGTAGAACAACGCTTCTGTGTTATTCATTCCCCTCTCTTCATCTCCTATTCTCTGTTTTCCCCAGAGACCCGGTGGCATGATAATTTCTCATTTGATTCAGTTTTGCCTGGCAGAAGGGAGCTAAGCTCACTGATAAGATCTCCTTAAGAAGCAGACAAGTTGTCAGTAATGAAGGGAATTGCTTTGATCCGTCGACAAATAGGTCATTTAGAGAGTGTCTGGTTTCTGATGCCGAATGATACAGTCATGACTTTCTCTCTCTCTCTGCCTCGCTCTCTCACTCTTCCTATCAATCTCTTGGCTGAGTGCTTCTCATCCACTCTCTTTTCCCTACAGACTCACATACACACACATTATCAAGACAGGAGAGAAAAAATGCGAGGGAAACGAAAGGAAATAGACAAAGAAAGAAAAATCTGAAAAACAGTTTTTGATTATTATTGGCACTCTTGAAAATGAATTCCTTTATTTTTTATTACCCAGTGGAGACATTTTGTGTGTGTGTGTGTGTGTGTGTGTGTGTGTGTGTGTGTGTGTGTGTGTGTGTGTGTGTGTGTCTGTGTGTGTGTGTCTGTGTGTGTGTGTTATTGTGTGTCCCTTGTGAGGTGCACGATAGCGGTGAAACAAGAGAGAGAGAGTTTCCCTCTTTTCATTAAAAGTAATAAAAAGTACTGATATAGTTATGAGAACCACTTCGTGTTTGTCTTATGCTGGGATTCTTTTTTATACATTCGCTCCCTTTCTGATGCTAAAATAGCAAAATGACAGTGAGAGCTGCTCACTATTGAAATTACATCTGGCCTGTCTCAGTATTCTGTGATAAAAGGAGGGGACTGATAACATGCAACAACAGCTAGCTGATTCATTTCCTTAGCAGCCGTTATTGAATTGCTTAACGCATAACCATGTATATATACACATATATATATGCATTAATCATGAGCCAGACATCATGGCAGTAGCAGTTTGTCATCATTTCACTCGTGGTCAACTCTGAACTCTCCACACAAGCTTACTGTGAGAATTGGAGGTGAATCAGTGTTGAAGTATAATCCTTGCTTGAAATCATTTATTTGCATAAACAAAAATCTTTTGTTGCCGAAGAAAGCACAGTTTTGCACAGTTGAATGCACATATGTGTGCGAATGCAGCCATATTTTGTATGAACAGATACAAAGGATTCTTGCTCCGTCCCTCAACAGTTTTAAAAACGTCTACGTGAGCGTTGTGGGAGGGAGAGCTAATTGGCTAGAATGACTGTGGAAACATGCAGCTGAATCTCTTTTCCCCCCCAAGCAGGACGACTTGGAAACGGGTAGGAAATCAGGGGGGCGGGGAAAACCCAAATGGAATTATGGAGAGCTATCACTTCCTAACTGGTGAGGATTTATACACCACTGCCAAGGCCAACGGATTGAAGTAATTTCATTTTTCATGCATGGCTTCTGTCCCCACGGAGACCTGAAGCGAAGAAAGAGAGAGAGGGAGTGATGAGAGAGTACAGCAGAGGGGAGAGATGAGAGGAAAGGGGAGGAGTGGAGATGAGAGAGAAGGAGATGGAAAGGAGAAAGGAGGGCTGAGGAAGGGAAAGACGAGGAGAGGGGAAGAGAACAGGGGGATGAATGAGAGGGGGAGACAGTTTGGCAGGCGGATGTGTGGTAATTGCTTGTATTTTCTAATGCGACAGGAGAGGTAGATGGAGTCAGCGTGCTGTAGTCTAGTTACTTTGCCTATACAGAAGGGTAATGGCGGTGCATTGAGAGTTTAACTGAGCTCCTAGCTGGATATTTGTTAGTTTGTTGGTGTTTAACTGGTAGAGTTTCTTTGAAGTAATAGCAGTTGATGCCTGCAGCTCGTTAATTATCACAGCTGTCAGCAGTAATTCACTGAGATATGTACAGAGCATTCTGAGGTTTTCTTCCCGCTATTCCCCAAAGAAAACACATACAGACATGAACAAATAGCAGTAGGGGGCTGTTGTGACAGCTACTCTCGCATTCTTACAGCTAAGTTGTCTATAACTGATTGCTTTTGTTTGATTAGAAAGACACACCTCGACCGTATCTTTCTGAAAGAGAGTTGACGATAATATTGATGCTAATGAAGAGCAAAAGGAAGAAAATAGTGATAATAGCGGTGTCGGTGATGGTGACAGGCTTTTATTCCACCAGTAGGAAGAGTCAGGATGACACCTGTCTAACAGTGCATGTCCTTCCCTTGTCCTTGTTAGTTGCTCCAGCTATTTTCTCAGCAGGGCAGAATGCCTGGTGTGTCAAAAGTGTAGCTAAGTTGGTTCCTCGAGTGGTGAAAGATGGAGTCTTACATTCTTACTCTTCTGGTGCATTAGAAGAAAAAGGTTGGCCATTCGTGTGTGTGTTTGCGTGCGTGTGTGTGCGTGCGTGTTTGTGTGTGTATATGATTGTATGATTGAGTCATTTTGATACACCAGCTGATGTTCACAGGTTGTCATGTCGTTAATGGGCAGAGATAGTATGCTCGGAGGTTTGGACTCTATTTGGGCACTAAATTGAAAAACTCCTCCAGATGAGTCCCAATTACATAGCACTTATGTCCAAATCACAGGCCAAGCAGTGCACTTAATACACCTATTAGCTGTCTATCTGGCAAGGAAAGCTTAACCAAAACACAGGACTATTTCTCAGAAAACTTTCTGCTTTCCATCTCCCACAGTTACTAAATGATTCTTTTCTCATGTGTACCCTGGATTTGAGACAATTTCTTCTGGCCCATTTTTTCCTCTTCAAATGCGTTTCTTGTTATGTTACCTGTTGTTGCTTCTCTGATTACACTATAATTGCGACCTCATATTTTCACTTACCTATCTAATTGTCATTTTTCTTTACAACCTGTCTGTACTCCCAGCATGGCCACAGCATTCATCACTACCTGACTATCAAAGCTGGCATAACAGTAAATATATGTTGATTTCATTTCTCCCTCTCTGAAATATTGACTTTAACTTTCTCTTTTGAAGCAGTCAAATTCTACCAAACAGAATACACCACAGCACTAATGGAATCCTTCAGTATGTGGAAGCTAGAAACATGGTGTTTGTGTGTGTGTGTGTGTGTGTGTGTGTGTGTGTGTGTGTGTGTGTGTGTGTGTGTGTGTGTGTGTGTGTGTGTGTAAGAGTGGGTGCCCTGGCTGCATGTGTTTGTGTGCCTGTGCATGTTTCTAATGAATATGTAATATCATGTTTCTTAGATTGTGTAAGAATAAAATTACTAAACTCTAGGGATGTATATCACAAACCAGTCCTTGAATAATAAACACCTCACAGTGCATATTGCACCAATAGGTGTAGGTTGGCCATGGGATCTGTTGTTTGAGTTAAGCTTCTTGGGTTGTAACAGAAAACTAATAAGATAGAAAGGTGCGTTGCTCAGTTATTAACAACACATTATGAGACTTTAATAATCACTTGATTAATTGAGTGTTCCTCTCTGTGTTTGTTATGATGCAGATTCGTTCAGACCAGGACCAGGACATCTCGATCCGATATAGCATCACTGGGGTGGGAGCGGATCAGCCACCAAATGAGGTCTTCAATATTGATCCTGTGCTTGGAAAGATGTTCGTTACCAAACCTCTTGATCGAGAACATCGCTCTTCTTACCATGTGAGTCTCTCTCTCTCTCTCTCTCTCTCTCTCTCTCTCTCTCTCTCTCTCTCTCTCTCTGTCTGGCTCTGTCTCCCTCTCCCTCATACATACATACATGCACACACAACAACTATGACCTTTTGAGATGAAACCCAAAATCATTATTATACAGCCATTTAACCCCCTTGACACACAAGTCTCTTTACCACCTCAAGAGAAAGGGGTTTAAATGCTTGCTCAGGTATAAACCGAAAATTCCAAGTGAATAATGCATACATTTACCTTGACTCAGAGTCAATTAACAGGGTTGAGATTATGTATAATAATATGTAACAGAACTAAAAAGTACTTTACTTCGAATACTCAAAGCCTTAACTTAAGAAACTAAGTTAAATTGCCTAACTCAAAACTTTACTGAAGTTTGTTGCCTTGAAATTTTGAAGTTTCTCAGCTTTTTCATTTTTACATTGTAGCTATTAAATTGCTATATAAATAATTAAACAGGAAAAATGGCTTAGTGGAAAAATAAAACCTTGATTAGTGGCAAGATGTGAACACATCTTGGAATATACTCTTATTCGCTTTCTTTCTGAGAGTGAGATGTGAAGGTTGATATCAATGTCATGTCTGCACGATAAATATTAATCTGTAGCCAGCCGCTGGTTAGTTTAGCCTAGAACAAAGACTGGACACAGGGGGAACAGCTAGCATGGCTAAGTCCAATATTTCTGCCTAACAGCAACTTAAAATTGTTATAATTATCACACTAGATTTTGTTTGTTTAGTCAATACACAAACATAAATGTTAAAACAACAAGTTGTGAGTCTTGTTGTCACAATGAGGTTGTCAGGCAGCTAACAAAAACTGCTTTGACAGAGGAAGTCAGGGCCCCTGGCCAAGATTTAAAAATAAAAAAAAACCTCAGCTTTTTTTTAACCTTTGGACAGAGCCAGGCTGGCAGTTTCCCCCTACTTCCAGTCTTTATGCTTAGCTACATTAATCATCTCTAGGCCTAGCTTTATATTTAGTATATAGATATAAGAGTGGTATCAATTTTCTCATCTAATTCTCAGAAAGAAACCACATAATTCCCAAAATGTTGAAATATTGCTTTAACTGTTTCCGTTAATGTGCCCTTGAGCAAGTTGGACCTCCAGACACCTTAGCAGCCTGCTCTACTAGACTGCCTGTTTCCAAAGAAGAAGAGGAGAAGTTTTAGTGGGTGTGGAATCCAAAGTGAAAGGAAGAACCAGATGAGACAGGGTAAAGATGTATGTGTAAATAGATGAAGGAAGATATTGCAGTTCAATTAAAGGCCTCTCACACTAGATCCTGGTAGGGACAGGGTATCAATTAGACTGTATTATATATTGTATAGCACCGTTATCCAGGAAAACTACAACACACACACACACACAAAGTTAGAATTTGACTTTGTGCTCTTTTTGTTTGTTTACTTCATATTTCATGCAAGGACAGAACAAAGTTACGGTCTGGTTCTTTGTAGAATGAGCACTCTGAAATTCAAAACTAGCCGTGCAACAAGATGCATTCTTATGAGGAAAAAAACCTTGGAGCGTCTATTCTGCTGTTATCTCTATCAGGATGCTTCTTCTTTGCCAAATGCAGAGCACTGGCTGGTACGGTCTGTTTTCTCCCCCTGCCTTTCAAGATAATAACTTTAATGTGAACCCAGAATTACATTTTGCCTTCTTTAAACATGGCAGTAATCTCTGACTCCTGCTGTTATTGAATTAGGGTGTGGATGCATGCGGGATGGAGGGATGAGGGTTGGGTAGAGATAAGGGGCCTGGTTCCTAGCCTGTTACGGCACAGCAGGATGCGATATGCAATGGCGGCACGTGGATATTGGGTGCAGGACAGATCAGACAATGCAGTGGAAAAAGTGAAGTCAAATTAACCTCAGGGAGACCTGAAGACACAATTTCAGTGCATGTGCAGAGTGGAAGCAGATGGAGGAGAGAATGGGCAGCAGTGGAGAGGATCTTCACCTCTCTGAGGGGAAGAAGCCAACGGAGAATGCTTCTTATTCTTTTTCCTGCCGCTACAAGCCTAGAGGCTATTTCACTTATCTGGCTCTCATGTTCATGCAGTTGCCAGGTAGCACGTTTCCCATAAGTCATGCTCAAATGGAAGCAGTACCATTCCCTCAATTCTCCATACGTGATGAAAAAAAAAAATCTCCTGTTACAATCTGTTCCTAGAATGTTTTCATTTTTCTCCCAGCCCCTTCCAGTTTTGTCACTTTACCTTCCCTCTTCCTTTGGCCTTCCTCTATATGGATATCCCTAGCATCAAATAAGTCGAAGGGAGAGCCCGAGCGTTATACCGGTCAGCCAATAAAATCATCCGACATTGACCAATTACAGACATAGCGTATCGGAGTATACGTTGTCCGATATGCGGCGATATGACTTTTTTTTTTTTTACAGAACATAATGCAGAAAAAGATGCTTGGGGTAATTTTAAATGGTGTCATCAAATAGTTTGTCCAGCAGAGCACGCTCCAACTCCAGTGTTGACAGTACTCTCAGCACTGTCTGAAGCACATGTAGCAGAGTACGCTCCACAGCTGAGCAACCGGTGGTTCTGAGTCAATCGGTGTCTTCACGGTAAGTAGCTAACTAGTTTGCTCGAAAGTTAATAAACAACGACCCAAACATTGTCCCTTTTCACTCTAACATATACTCATATACTGTATGTACTGTATATATATACTGTATGTATGTATATAAAGAATATCGGCCAGTATATCAATATCGGAATTTTTTATTCACTAAAATCGGTATCAGCGACGCCCCCAAACATCCAGTATCGGTCGGGCTCTGGTTGGAGGGTCCTTTGCCTGAAACTGATTGCTGACATTTTAACTGAATAAATATTTATCAGTCTACGTTGTTAGGAGCAGGATGTAGGATTTTTTTTTCCTTTGTATAACCTAAACATATCCCCGGTGCTTCTACCAACAGGAATATCACTGAATAAGTCATGTTCAGGGATATAAACATTCCCTGGTAAGGTGAAGTGAATCAAAACAGGTTTAAAGAAGATCCAAGGTGTTCATTTTGAGATGCCACTTTAGTCTGTTTTTGACCTTCAAGTATGGAGCGAAAAAACAAACCACAAACATTTATTTAAACTCAACATTTCCCTGATAATTCAGTTATTTTCTCTGCTCTCATTTTCATTCATTCTGTTTCTTTTTTTTTTTCCTCCAGACTTCAGAAAAGACAAAGCAGTCAGGGCACATTTTACAGCACATATCGATTCCAGTAATAATTTTGTGTCCAAACTTTGTGAGAAATCCTAGTTAGTGATTCCACTGGTCTGAGCACAGCTGAGTTGAATTTGAGATGGGCTGACTGTGTTTGTGGAGTCAGAGGGAAGTGAAGAGATTTCAGGTCTCTCTTTCAAACAAAATCAGACAGAGTGTTGGCCTGGAATTCAACAAAGTGATCCTGAAACAGACACCTTGCCTTTGCAGCAGAGCCAGCTTCCAATAAAATAAGACGTTTCTGGTTGTGGTTTCTGCTGAGATAAAAACTTATGGGGATTAAGTGTAAGAGAGATAAGAAGTCTGGAGAAAGTGTATGATCACAAAGGAAATTTCTCTGCAAGAAAAATATCCTGAATTTTACTTCTGACCCTACTTAATATTGTTGTTTAGGTTTAGGCTTTTTGAAACTTTTCTTCTGCATAATTCAATAATGCAAACATTATCAGTCAGTGTGTTCATGAGCACAGTTAAAGCCAAATTCAGAAAAAAGTGCATAGGTATTTTTCTGTTTGGCGTTTGAGGTGCTTTGAAAGTATTCACCTTGAAGGATAAAAACACTTGCTCTCAGTGTTTTGGTGTTTTATTTATGTTGTTTCTCCCTTTATTTAGTCCACTACTGTGAGTGGAGACAGTTGGGAATATACTGAAAGGAGAAGGGCTTATATCTCACAAAGAATTGATTTTCAAACACGCTAACAAATATTAGAGAAATTTGCAGTTAATATTACGGCAAGAACAGCAATATTAAAAATACAACTTAGTCATTTAAGCCTGTAATTAATGTAGACAATAGGTTCAGGGTGAAGGTTTGGTTTCAGAAGCGGGGGGCTTACAATAAAGTCTGGGGTTCTTCAACCAGACAAAAGGATGAATGCTATTTCTTTAATATATATATTTATATAAACCTAGTTAATATACATATACTTAAACTGGCTTTTTTGCCTTCAGACGTCTAACAAAAGACTTATAAATGTGGTATAAAATGTCTTTATTATTAAAGCACTAACTCTGAAAGTCCCATTATATTTAGCCTCACTGATAGAGACCTCACATAAGACAATTTTGCAAAGTCATAAAACTGAACTAGACTAAACTAAATTGAAATATTATCTTAGTCACTGAAATCCGTATCTGTCTCAGAAACATTGTCCTTTGCTTAACTTTTAACAGATGTTTACAGCAACTCTAGTAGCCTTAAAATAATACAATTACCCGCCTTTCAACGGTAATTCAAACTTTCCAAAAACATACACGGGAGGGTGGAAATTGATTTCTCTATTTTCTGAAGAGCCTCTTATCAGGTTCCCTCTGCAGGGTCCACCAATCAGAAGTTTAGGGCAGGCTGCATGTCACCTGACCCAGTGCTTAAAACTTTCGCTCCTTTCGCACTGACACTGCTCTGAATCATATTTCTGTGAGCTCACTGTAATACCTGAGGAAAACTCAAATGAGTATATCAACATTTTTATTAGCTTACCTCTTCTCTCAACTGAATTTTGGCACGAGGACAGTTAGAGGACATGGTTTAGTGACATTTTAGTGAGAAAATCAATCAATCTGATTGTGAATTCTGAATCTGAATTATGATATTTGGAGGTGGGGGACAAAAATGCGATTTTGAAAAGTGAAGGGTCCTGCACCATCCGTCCCCAGTGGAAACTACACTATTGATGTGTTAGATAAATGTAAAATGTAGAAAATTCAGACCTATTTTGTAAGATAGATAGACCTTTGTTCCTTCTGTCATATAAGAAATCTTTTTCATTCATCAAACACCAAATGTTTATTGAAATAATTTTCTCCCTGAAACCAATACAAGCCCTCATCACACAGTCATCATAAATTATTCATCAGATCTTTACTTTATGCTCCCACGATAATAATTATGGCTATAATCTAACCTAATTTCTTGTGTTTTTGTGTCTCCTAGTTGCGTGCCCATGCCGTGGACATGAATGGGAACCAGGTTGAGAATCCCATCGATCTGTACATCTTTGTCATTGACATGAATGATAACAGACCCGAGTTCAAAAACCAAGTCTACAATGGCTCTGTGGATGAAGGCTCTAAACCAGGTATTGAAACATGAATGGATAGAAGGATAGACAAAACACAAAGTATAGTGTGAAGCAGGAGCGACTAACGTATTAGTTGCTCCTGCGTCACACTATATGTATATATATATATATATATATGTATATGTATGTTTATGTGTATGTATATGTTTATGTATATGTATGTATATGTTTATGTATATATTATATATTATATATATACATAAATTACATAAATTATATATTTATGTATATATATATATATATACATACATATACACATATACACATACATATATATGTGTATGTGTGTATATATATTTATATATATATATGTATGTGTGTATTTGTGTATATGTATACATATATATGTATGTGTATATGTATGTATCCATATATATATATGTATACATATATATGTATATGTATGTATATGTATATATGTGTGTGTGTATATATATGTATATGTATGTATATGTATATATGTGTGTGTGTGTATATATATATATATATATATGTATGTATATGTATATATGTGTGTGTGTGTGTGTGTGTGTGTGTGTGTGTGTGTGTGTGTGTGTATATATATATATATATACAGTTGCAATCAGAAATATTCAACCCCCCAAAGATTTTAAGGATTTATCAATTAGATAAAGATTCTGCTCAACACAGAAAATGCACGATGTAATATTTGTGTGTAACAGTGTATTTTGTTAAGATAGCCATGTCACAATTATTCAACCCCTATATAATATTGTTGTTTTCAAAGCTGTCTGACAGTTTTTATGGCCTAAAGTGGAGTTCAAACATAATTAAGCCTTTGGGAACTCTACAATAATCCTTCATTTGCTCCAGCTGTGATGCATATATATAAACCCCACCCTTGAAGGTATTCAAGGTGAGTTGCAATCACGGGAAAGACAAAGGAGCTTCCACAAAAGCTGAGAGAGGAGATTATTTCATCACACCTGAAGGGCCTTGGGTATAAGAAGATTTCCAAAATATTTAATATTCCAAGAGACACCATTGGGAGCATTATAAGGAAGTTTAAAACAGCTGAAAACCTACCTGGCCGTGGAAGAAAACCCAACATTTCACCAAGGGCCCTTAGCAACTTAGTCAGAACAAATAAGAGAAACCCCCGTGTGACAGCAAGACACCTAAAGGGTGACCTGATGAAGGCTGGTACAAGTGCTTCAGTGGCAACTATAAGACGTGCACTGAATAAACAAGGACTTCATGGCCGAACTCCAAGACGCACTCCACTCTGGACCACAAGGAACATCAGAAGTCGACTAGAATATGCAAGGAGGAATTTGGATAGGACTACAGAGTTTTGGGAGACATTTCTATGGACTGATGAAACCAAACTGGAACTGTTTGGACATATGGACCAGCAGTATGTCTGGCGTGCGAAAGGCCAGGCTTATGACCAGAAGAATGCCATCCCCACAGTCAAGCATGGAGATGGGGCATTGATGCTGTGGGACTATTTTTCTGTGGCAGGAACTGGCAATCTTGATCATGCACCTGTCATCATGGATTCCCAGAAATACCAGGCAATTTTAAAGAGGAACGTGATGCCTTCTGTTGACAATTTAAACCTTGGTGATCATCTGACTTTCCAGCAAGACAATGATCCCAAGCACATCTCCAAGTCAACCAATGCTTGGTTGAGAAAAAGATCCTGGAATGTCCTGGAGTGGCCTTCTCAGTCACCAGATTTATATCCGATTGAAAATCTTTGGTGAGATTTAAAGAAGGCAGTTGCAGCACGGAAGCCATCAAAAATCACTGAGCTAGAGGCTTTTGCACGTGAAGAATGGGCAAAGATTCCGATCGAGAGGTGTCAGCACTTACCAAAAACGTTTGTTAGAAGTTGTAAAAGCTAAAGGATGCGCCTCAAAGTACTGAAGCTGGGGGTTGAATAATACTGCACAAGCACATACATTAAAAGAGTTACATTTTTCCTTTGGACTTAAATGTTAAGTCAACTTCTGTTGTCAAAATAACTCAAATATGTATCAATAAATATTTTTTGTTGTTTAATAAGGTTTTTTGTCATTTATTGTCATTACCACATCACTATAATGTCTTTTGAGGTGAGGGCGTTGAATATTTCTGATTGCAACTTTATATATATATATATGTATATGTATGTGTATGTATGTATATGTATGCATATATACGTATATGTACATATGTATGTACATTCGTATATGTATATGTACGTATATGTATAGATATTTGTGTGTTGTTGAAGTGTGACTACAGCAGTGAATCTTTGACGCAACTGAGAATTTTCCATTACCCCTGATTTGCCAGACAGACAGAGAATCTGTCTCCTACAGTGGCTTTTAGCCGGCTGCAGCAGTGGCCATAAACCAGAGAGGGTGCTCAGGCTGGAGAGGAGATTCAGGATTAAATGTACCACGCTGGAGCACCACTGGGTCATTTTATGTCTAACCTCGTGAAAGAATCACGAATATGAGCTCTTAGTGTGTGTGTGAGTTTGACCCCGATGAGCCCAACTTTATTGCACCAGGGGTGATCTCAAGAGACTTCCAGGCGCTCATTTCCCTTTCTTTCTTTCTTTCTTTCTTTCACACAGCAGACGTGTCTTTGTGGCATGCATGAGATTCTGCTAAACAATAATCATAAAAAAGAGAGTTTTAGAATTTAGAGTGCCAGTGGTTTCAATGGAAGGCCAATTACAGACTTGAATTAGTTTGCAAATTAAAGAGTCATTATGGGGACCTAATCCTGTCAGGCACAGCTTAGGACGCCTGTACAAAGGGTCCACATTAAACTCCCTAAGAGTGCAACTTAATGAAATTACCCAGCCAATGTGTCACACATTGGTATTCTTCATCTCCTGTTCTCTATCCCTCCAGCTCTAGAAAGATTGGTGAAGGACTGATAGTTGCTCCACTTGGAATCTAACCAAATATGGAGTCTGTCCTCTATTTCTCTTTTTTCTTCTCCTTCCCCTCTCTTGCTGCTGGCTTTTATTTTTCGTCTCACTGAGGGGCCTTTCGACTGCTCCCTCTGGCCAAGTCATTGACAAATGTTGCTTTGAAATGTAATGAAGTTTGAAATCGGAGCTGCGGTTACAATTATCCTCGGACAGGGGCTGTCACTGGCATGATATCACTATCTCTGGCAATTAGAATCAGCTACGAGAGAGGGAGAGCAAGAGGGAGAGAAAGATGGAGAGATTGGGTGGCAGGCAGTGATTCTGCAGAGTTATATGAGTGTGCGGAGGCAGGAAAGCAAACAAGTGGTGCCCTTATGGAAGGATAGTGGCTTATTCTCTGCAACAGAACTGTATGCTTACTTGTCCATGAAGTTGGAGTAATTGTCTTTTACAGAATGTGTTTCCAACAGTTTTAAGGCTGGCATAAATCTGTATAGATCAATGTAAGCAAGTGTTATCAAACATCTAGATAGTTTACGTGCTAAGTTTATGTGCAAGCTAATCAATATCAGTATAATGTTATCAAGGCCTATCAATATCTGTCATCAGTAAATGCAAAATACAATGTGAGTTAAGTATTTCTATAAGCTGATCTGATACTGTATCTGCATGTACTACATGTGTCTGCTTACTCCTGCTTGTATCTGTTTATTTGTCCAAAATTTCTTTGCCAGCATAAATCTGTAGAGAACAATGACTATCATAGTAAACCTTTTCAAACTGTTATGGAACATGTTATGGTTTATTAGCCACTTTTATGTACACATTAGCCAATATCAGTGCCAATATATATATATCATTAAAATCTGTTTGTAGGATGGTTGATGAAGGAGAGCAGTGCAGTGCACACAGCGCATTTGCAGCCCTCTTGTTTAGCTTTAAACTATCTGATAAAAGACATGACAGCATAAAAGGATCAAAGTTAAATAGGGACTGTGTAGTTTATTTTGGGAATATTTTAGAATATAAATGTCAAAAAGCAAGTCTGCATGTAAATTTTGCCAAACAACGTCCACTGAGGCTACAAGTGGTAAATACGGAATAATGCTAAATTTCCCTTTATTTTCGGAGATTCGATTGAATCAGTTGCTTATGTTCCTGTGTATGATATAAAACCATTTAAATGTTATCTTTGACATTTTGAAACATAGTGTAACAATATCTCAGCAAGAAAAGACTCATGAAGTAAGCAAACTGCTTTAGTAATTTCAGTCACACAACAACAGTAAGCTAATGATAGCTAACATTAGCCACCATAAGCTACTGGTTATACCAGCACATGTGAGGCTGTAGCAGCAAAAACCCCTGAGTGTATTGAAGCTGGTAAGGGTGCCTTTTATTGCATGTAAATTCAATTTTTCTTCTCTCTAGGGGGGGTTGTGTTATTTCATCATTAAAAAGTTACCTAGTCTCACTTTAACACAAATTAAAGCTAAAATGAATCTTGTATTTTGATGGAAATTGAAGTTGACATAGTTACTTTTGACTTTCTGTTACATAATGCATGATTGCATATGCACATACACGTTGAGAAATGTTCTTTTCTCTCTCAGGAACCTATGTGATGCACCTGTCAGCGTTTGATGCCGACGACAACACCACCGCTAATGGAATGGTGCGCTATCGAATCCTGTCCCAGACGCCACACAGCCCCATCCCTAACATGTTCACCATCAACAGTGAGACTGGAGATATTGTGACAGTGGCACCTGGTCTTGATCGAGAGGTTGGTCTTCTCCGTCCCAAAGCATTCACACAAGGCTGTTAATGTTCGAAAAAAGATGAAAAAAATCATATAAAATTAAGCAGAACAATCAACACAAAAAAAAAATTGTATGATGCTCTTGGTCATTAAAAACTGTGAACACTGAGTATTGTGCACACAGTCTGAATGAAGTATAGCTGGTTAGAAGATACAACTTTATCTTTGCCCATGAAGTGTTCTTAACAGCATTGATTGCAGCATTGACGCAACTTAATATTTTGTAGCCATTTGTCACCACACACGCAGACACACACCCACATCTAGTCATCCTTTTTTTTTTCTTTTTTTTTTGACTAAATTGCCTGCATCTGCGGTCACCTTGTTTATGGAGCTATAAAAGTTGTGACAAGATCCAAATGTGTTTATTTTTGCGACATGGATGTGCCAGTGACAACTCTGCAAAAAAATCTTGGTGACAGATCATCGTCCCAAACTGTCACCAATGACAGACCTATTAACAACACATCACGCTGGCAGTGGGCTGCTCACGTTGTTTTGTGTGTGTGAGTTTGTGTGGTGAACATAAGGTAGAAATATCTGAGATAGAATGCCCTTGACACCTGTCAGACAAACACAAAAGCCCATATAATCACATCTACACTCGATAAAACACAGGCAATGGAGGGGAAGAAAGTAAACTGTAGGGAGCAATAAAACAAAAACAGAGCCAGGCAGATGGGGTATTACAATGAGGGTGGAGTAAGTGAGTGTGAATTTGGCAAAGATACAGGGTGATGGACATGAGACATGAGGGGGCCAGAGAGAGAGAGTTGTGAGGGGAATGTGGAATAAAAATGTATCAGCTGAACCGCTGCTGCTTATTTTTGCTTTGTTTTTTTCTGTACACTGCTAATCCAGCCAGTCACCCCTAATGTAGGATTAAACTCTTACCGCCCAAATACACACACACACACACACACACACAAACACACACACAAGCATGGTACCTCTGTACCTGAGAGGACTCGTTTTGAAATAATTCATTTCCTAACCCCTAACCTTATTTTTATAACCTATATTTATCCAGGATAGTATCACTGAGAACAGTGCTCCCTTTTTCAGGAGCTCCTTGTTTTAAATGCACATAGTTAACATTATCACAACCGCATGTCATAGGTTGGCCAGAGGGCAGCGCGAATGCTTATGGACACATAAGTGGTGGTAATGAGGGGGTGGCAAGCTCTGCTCTTTCAATCCGGTTGCAATGTAAGCAGAATGCATTGCAATCAGAATCGATGAGTCGGCCAGACCACATCTGTGGTCACATTGCGATTACATGTCAGGCAGTTGTAAATACAGTCTGTACAGATTGGCCATATTTTTAAGAAGAACATTTGCCCAACAAGATGAAAGCTCACCTAACTCTGCCTCTTCCTGCTGTCTCAACCAAGCCTGGCAAAAAGCTACAGACTATCCCTACCTTGGCAGAGGAACAACTAAAGCCCATAGAGCAGCATCGCTTCACTTGACCCGGGCCCAGGCTTGCTGACAAATCCGTCAGCTGCACCGACCTAATTTGCACTTTGAGATCCGATCACAGTAAGGACGGAATCAAGCTTTTTAATATGAGACCTGAGCATATCAACATAGCATCCACATAGCATAGTTAATACCAGGTCTAAATGGGATCTTACCCTGGGTGGGGAAGTCAAAGGGTGGTTGCAAACCTGCTTCTCTAACCTTTTGGACCTTTAACCTTTAACCCTTTGGTTAGAGGTTAATTGCCTTACCCCAACCTGACACAGCCATTAGAAGAAGTGAGGACCAGCCAGAATGTTGCTGCTTTCCAAAAATGCCTTCACTCTCAATGTCTAAAACTGAAATTGGCTCTCACAAAGACAGACATACAAGAGTGCGCTCATGCACAGACATAAACACAATTACATGCATCTATTTCTCTGCATAATGCGTTGTCACACAAAATATATTTGTACATACAGTATGTTTTATGAATATAGTCAGACGTGCAGACTTACACAAAGTTTCTGTAGCATACAAACACATACTCCTGTTTTCCGGTAACATTTTTCTTAGAGAGCAGATTTTAGACTTTAAGAAGTCTAAAACCGTGCACGAAAAAAATCAGAGCTTCTATACTGTACAAAACTTAATAGGAAGATGCTACACAGCACACTGCAGTGCTTCCCTGGTCTACTTTTAGTCAGCACTTTGGCCCTTTGGAACTTTGAAAGTTTTTGCATCTCCCTACCCTTCTTGGGCTGGAGGTGTTTAGTGCTACAAAAAAAGAAAAAACCAAAAGACAGGCATTTTATTTTTGGTAGTCCCTCTCCCTTGTGCCTCAGCTGCATCCCCTGCTGTCTCTTATCTTCTCCTCTGTTCTTTACTTTTGAAATGTCTTCTTCCTCGCCTTTATAAACTCCCACACTGATTCTCTTCTAGAGGTTTCCACTGGTCTGCAGTGGACTTTTAAAAGCTTGTTGACAGTAACAGACCACAGTCCTCCAGAGGAACCTGGTTATGCTGTGGTGTTGTTACAATGCTGAGAGGTTCAGAGGAGCTCTACATAATTACTCCCTTGTCTAATTAGTGAGAGTGTTGTGTACACGCTGTACACAGGCTGATGGGACAGTCAGGCAAGCACTGCTTCTAAGCAAGCTATGGAGAAAAAGAGGTGTGTGTGTGGGTGTGTGTGTGTGTGTGTGTGTCTGTGTGGGGTGTTTATGTGTTGTGGTTGTTTGTGGAAGCTTGTGTGTGCATGTGGGTGTTAATGAGAGTGTATGTACAAGGTTGGAGTTCAGAATCCCGTCTAGCATCAAGATGAGAGGAACTGAGAGGAGCTGTCTAATCCTCCTGATATGGCGTCCTGGCCTAATTGGGATATTTACTTGGTAATTAGCAGGAGAGAGAGACACTGGGAATGTAATTGGGAATCTCAGTGACGAGACACATTATCCAGACGGTCGGCTCCTGGGCTCCATCCTTCCTGCAGCCCATTAACTGCACCCTGGGACAGAAGAAAAGACAAAGGATGCTGGTCAAGAGAGGGAGGCATGGATAAAAGAGAATGGGAAGGGAGTGGCATGGCTAGAAGCATAGAAACGCACCCAAGTACAAAAATACAAATAAGAGGACCATATTTCAGATTCCAGTGAAGTGACAATTTGTCTTTTTAAAAGATGAAATCGCATTTATCATTCTCTCATATTATTTCTATATAGATAGTCTATGAATCTCTGTCAGTTGGATCATTTTCTTCACATCTGTCCATCAGGAGCAGTGAATAAGCAATGTCTTTGATGACACACCCATGGGGAGGCTTCACAGTGCAGCCTTTGCAGATGGTGTGAAGTCTGGATATGTTCAGCTGAGGAGGTTTCATGTCAGTTGAATGAAAGACTTCACCCCTGCGATTCTGTGTTTCAAATAAGACCATGGACAGTGACTATAGAACAGAACACAGGCTCAGCTTTTTTTTTCCTCTGGGAGTCACAGTCTGTGGCTGCTGCTGTAGACTCGAGGAAGACAGCTTTTTACAGGCGAATAACTGCACACTCTTGTCTTCTCTGTTTCTGCCTTCAACAGAAAGTGTCCCAGTATACCATCATCGTGCAGGCCACGGACATGGAGGGCAACCTGAACTTTGGCCTTTCCAACACAGCCACTGCCATCATCACTGTCACAGACATCAACGACAACCCTCCCATGCTGACTTCCAGAACTGTGAGTTCCTATAAACAAGGGAGTGGGGAAAGGGTGACAGTTTTTAGAAGGAGAGGATTTTGTTCAGGGAAAATGGTAGAAATGTTGAGTATGTTGGAGAAAAAGAAATAAAAAAAGGGTAGAGAGAGAAAGACATTAAAGAAGAGAGGGAGGGATGAAGAGAAGGAAGGGAGAATGAAAGAGAGGGAGCAATAATTGAGGAAAGGAGAAAGGAAATGACTACAACACTGTCTTATGTTGTTACACAGGAAGATTTACACGAGGACAGTGAGGGAGGGTTATGAAGTACAAAGGGTACTTACTCATTTCCTTGTAGTGGATGCACACACACACACACACACACACACAAGGAAAAATTAATCCATATCATTGACTTTCATCAGCAAGAAAACTAGACCCAGCAAATTGTTAATGATTGTTGTTGTGATTGTGATATTTAAAATGATGATTACATTACAGAAGGTCATTATTAAGAGCGAAGTAAAATTTAAAAGCCCACAGTAATGTACTGTATTTAAAGTATCATATTACTGGTGGTGAAATTCAGCAACATCATCACTAAATGAATCAGCGAAGTGTGAGATTTAGTGTTGTTAAAAACTTTACTCCACTTTATTCCACTCTCTAACTCTGTTAATACTCTGGTTATTTCTCTCAGAGCCACTAAATGTTCAGATGTGTGGGTGGAGCAGCTGAGGTGGCAGCGGTATTTCTCACAGACTGACTGAAAAAAATTAGATTTATTATTTGCATGGTTGGAATGAAAATCGCAAGAGTCACACTTTTATTTAATGTGGCAGAGATGTGCATTTGTTTAGCAAAGTGAAGGTGGCCAAAAAGTTGAGTCAGTTTGTCTGCATACTAGATTCATGTAATGAAAAATCTTTCTCTGTGTCAGTATGGCTTCAGGTGTCAGAATTATTCAGTATGTGTGCTTTCCTATCAGTAGTGATGAGAGCACAGGCCTGTTGGATAGATAAGGTGCTTAGCTCTGCAACTGTAGGGGAAAGCAGCTGAGGCGGTATCAGCAGTACAGTAGACTCGGCTCTTTGAGGTGGAAGCTGAGGAGTTAGCATTAGCATTTGCCCTGGGGGCTATTAAGACCCTTATAATGATGAGTTAGCAATGGCGGTAGGCATGCCTCATCCATAGAGCTCATCAGAGAGCTGCTACATCACACACAGCAGGAAATGCACAGAGAGGGGGGAGAGGAAGAAAAATGATGGACACAAAGGAGATGGTGAGCAAAGAGACAACAAAGAGGGGTGAGGAGTTGATGACGGGACCACCACCAGACTCCGAAACAAAAAACACAGAGAAGAAAAGTGTCAAGAGAATGATGGGGGGGTGAAGGATTATTTAGTCACAGCAGCTGTTATAAAAGCATAGATATGCCCTGTTGTAAGTCAGAGGCCTCGCCTAACTCTTCACCCCCCCCTGCAGTATGATTCTCTATTGCTGGTGGTGTATTGATGATATTGGCCAGTAATTGATTCATATTCACTAACTGTCTTCCATTGTGTTTAAGTGCATTTCCATCATCACATCATTGATATTGATGATAAACTTTAGTGGAAATTTAGGAGCCACGATGAACAGAGCACTTTCACCCACTCTTTTCATAAATCATCCATTTCAGTGGTGGGATGACATAAAAGCCATTTTGTTAAGAATGCAGGCCATTATGCAAATATTTAGTGTTTGCAATAAACCCCATAGATCTTTCAACGTGTCCCAGAAATACAAGGTTTGGGGAATTTGTCTTTAATGTTGATGATTAATATTTCATCATGCCTATCAGATGCTGGCCTATTTTTCAAGACAGCTAAGGATAGTGTATGTTTTTGAATGTGAAGGCTTGGGTGCATGCATGCTTTGCATCATTTCTATGATCCAGATAGATGAGATGAAATGAAAAAAGGTATCTCATTTCTTTCTTTATGCAAAAAGTATTCTGCAACAATGATGGTATCACATATTGTATGGGATTTTTTGTAGTTATGTGTAGAGACCTGCAATCAATGCATCAGGCGTACCTCTGTACTGGATTTGCTGCAGAGCTTCGTTGGCCTCTTTCCTTTACTATCCTTACAAAGTTCCTATGATGAAGTTTCCTGTCACTTCTCCTCTCTCTTCTCTCACCTCCCCTTGCCTGCTCTAGTCTTTCCCCACTGCCAAAATAGTGACAGGAGGGTGAGGGTGTTGGCAAGAGGTGTTTTGTTGAGTGCTGCGAAGAAGTCAACTGCACTCTGTGCCAGTCACAATCACAAGAGCTCCCCCCTCCTTTCCTTTAGTCTGCCAGTTGGGGACAAGGTACAATATCATAGGAAGAAAACCTGCCTGATCAGAGAAAGTTTGAGTCTATGCTGAAAGACACCACAGTCATACAACAATTCACTTTTGAAACAAGCACTACCGCAGTACACTGCTAGAACCAGTATGTCGCAAGACAGTATTGAGCTAAAAAACCATTAAGAGATTTAAAGACAGAGAACAGCCTCAAGGTTTCTCAAAGAAATATTGTAATGTTCTCTGTTAAAACTCACAAATGTTGCATCACAATCCATTATTGACGAACACCCCACTAAACAGCAAAGCTCACTGTCGAAAAAAATAAAAGTCTGACAGAGACAGAACAGTCATTAAGTTGAACTGAATATAGTGAAGAATTGAGAGGAAGTGCTCGCTCTGGGAAAAAATATTTTTCACTTTAAATTCTTATTTGAAAGTTTACTCTTAAATATAAACTAAAATGCTATTCAGCCTACAATTGCTAGAAAATCATCCTTGAAAATGTTCATGTCAACTGCGTTCCAAGACCTCTATTGCTTTAGTATGGTGTGTTGAAAGCGCCTTAATACTATAGTACAGCAGATCACAGCAGCAAAGTTTACAGTTCAAGCATAGTCTGAACAATCCAGGATTGCGATCCAAAATCACAGATGACAGATTTTAATTTCAGTGACTGGTGTGTACTTTCTGCAGCATTCTTTGGGACTCATAGTGGACTTCCCGTACCTCCTTAAGTACAGTTAGGTGCATAAGTAATATAAAAATCCTCATGTTTATAATTGTTTTGGGTTGTCCAATTTCTTTTGAGCCTCTGAAAATGAGGGACTATGTTTAAAAACGGCTGTAATTCCTAAACAGTCAGTGGGATATTTTTGTTAAACCCCTTGAATTAAAACTAGAAGTCTACACCTCAATCATATCTTCATGGCTTCATTTGAAATCCATTTTGGTGATGTACAGAGGTAAAATTACAAAACTTGTCACTGTCACTGTCGAAATTATGATGCACCTAACTCTATATAGAATCTTGTGCATTCCAGTTTTCTTTTGCAATGAACCCTTTGAAATTCATTTGCTCAGTGATTGTATTGATGATCTCGAGTTTTATTTATAGGGAATTTAAAACTGCCATGCCATGTAAGATTGCCTGTGGGAAAAATAATTAAGACTCTTTTTACACGGGCTTTGGATGCCTGATGTAACCCCTTCCAATTCCGCACCCTATGAAGAGATAATGAGAGAAGAAATCATAAACTGGGGTATTGATAATAAGAGCTGCGATGGACCCTTCAAAGTCTTCCATCAGAATCGTTTAACTCTTTGCCTTAGCTGTTACTGTGTACTGAGAAAAAAGATGCTCAAGGGCCCTTAGGAGCTCAAGAGCCATCTCTGAAGTTTTATATTTATCTAATTGGCATTGGGAAGTCCCTGAACCAAACCACAGGAATAAACCACACATGCTCTGACACAAACATACGACAGCCTACCTACTTATCCAATGCAGGCAGTGCATCAGGACCACCCGGACTTGTCTGTTGTCTTAAGAATGTCACTGAGTCTCTGAACAGCTCTCCTGACGCAGCCCCCTAATCTGCCTGCTGCTGTTGGCTGTTTGTGGGGTGATGTGAGGGTTGCCAGGCAGGGTATTATGGTCCGTTGGAGTGTTTGGTCTTGGGCTTTGCTCTTTGATATCCTACACTCGCATAAGCGGCTCAGTGGCTCTTCCACGCCTATTACCCATGGTGACACGGTGACTGTATGATGCTACATGCTTGTTGCCTCAAGATGAGGTGAAGACATGCCAGCATGTTCACCCTCTGACCCCACATGATTGGTTAAGAGTTGATGGGTTGTTCGTGTAGGCGGGGCTCTGGTCGACTTGTGTTGTACAAGATAGCGTTGCCATCGATGCTGTTGTTGGATCGTCTTTGTGGGCTTTATCCCCTGAGCCTATTTGGCTTTGATCAATCCCCACCATAACAGACATATGACAGACAGCGGCTCACTCCTCATCAGGCTTATCAGGACAAAGCACATGTGTTTGTACAACATGGGGACAACAAAATCCACTCATATACACTCAAACAGCTGTTTTAACCCCCCCCCCCCCCCACTGCTGGCTCCTTTCTCTACATCTTTGTCACTCTGGCTTTCAAAGGAATCAAATATTATTGCCCATCAAGGATGGGTACAGGGAATGCAGAAAAAGCAGAAAACATTGAAACTGGAACAATGCCCCTTTGTGGATGTGCATACTGGTGTCCGGCTGGTTTTACTGCTTGTTTACAACTCAGTGGTGGTATGAGTGAGATCATTAAACTTACTCTACCTGAAAACCTGAAGGGAGGACTGGCTCTATAAAAAAATGGAAAAGAGAGATAGGCACTCAGTGACTTTTTGCAGAAATTGCCACACTCAAATGGGTCAATGGATCCGAAAGGACCTCAGCTCGGAAAATAAAAATATTTTGAAGCAACATATCAAAAGATAACATTTTACATTTTACTTTTGCAGTTTTCAGGTGAGGTCCCAGAGAATCGAGTGGATGTCGTGGTGGCTAATCTGACGGTGATAGATGCTGACCAACCACACTCGCCTAACTGGAACGCCATCTACAGGATCATCAGCGGAGACCCATCTGGGCATTTCACCATCCGCACTGACCCTGTAACCAATGATGGCATGGTCACCGTGGTTAAGGTAAGACACCAGTCAATAAGAATATGCTCAGCTTCTGGCCTTATAGAGGTTAGTATAAAAGAAATGGTACCTTCTCTTTTTCTGTGTTGAATGTCAGATCCCATCTGGATTTAAGCACAAGCAATAATAATAGACTACAGAGTTAAATGGGGAAGGCTGGGGCCTTTGCCTTTCATATGCCAATTTATGTCCAAGTAAGGGATTGGAGGCCACTGCGCCCTTCAGAAGTAGCTCATACAGTCACACACAGACTTAAACACAATGGCTGGCGAGATCACTGTAGCAAATTAGGTATTGATTTCTCAATTACAAAGGCAACGGTTTTTATACACTCATAATGTGTTAGCTGCTGTGGTAAATGACACCAACAACAAAGCTATGTCTTGTAACAACCTGTTATTTTCATGTTCAACCTCTCAAACAGAGGTTGTCCAGAGGGTTTTAAACCATTTAGGAAAAAATACAGAAAATGGACAGTAGAAAAAAAACTCCATATGATATTCAGCTTGTATTCTGTGTGTGTCTGTGATGTGTGTAAATGTGCACCCTGTTGAATGGCCTTTAGAATTTGTATTTGTGTGTTCCATCCATGGGTGGTTCAAAGTGAATGTGATTATCATGTCGAGTTTTGTAGAAATAACTTGTTTATTTTTCTGACCCTGATGACCCAGTTGTATTGTCCTCGTGTCTGACTCCTGCAAATCACATCTTACATCCTACAATAATATTTAGAAAATAGCAATAACATCTCCCTATAATTCCCCCAGCACCCTGAGCGATGAGCATTGGCATTTTACTTCTCTTCATTATTTCTAGATGACTGTCTTTTATAATCCATTCCTCTCACTCCCTGATGTAAAAGTCAGCAGGCAGCTGGGTAGCCGTAAGCTTCCATCGAGACCCATGGGAGGTTATCAGGAAATCATTAAAAAAGAGACAGGACACCCCCTGGGAAGAAGCGAGAAATAGACTGTCTCAACAAGTAAACAGAGGCTTAAGCTTGCTCCAGGGAAAGGGAGCCAGAATGGTTCATATCAGACAACGTACGACACATAAAATCAAGAAGCCATAAGAAGACGCTACCTTGGTGTTCCTGTTTTTACCAAGGCATCTGTTGCTGCTAGTGCAGACACATCACAACACACTGACACCCTGGTATGCAGGTATGTATCTGTAAAGAAGGGCTGAGGTCTTACCCAGAACAAGTCACACATTTACATGGCTCTCTGGGGAGTTTATGAAACGTAATGTCATTTTGCCACATGATAATAAAGCCAGTAGACAAACAAGCGTGCATAAAAACACACAAACAGACCCTCTTGGTTCAACTGAGTTATTAAGATATGTAAATCAAACATGGAAGATGACAGGGGAAGTGGAGAGAAGGAGAGAAGTGACGGGAACACAGATTTCTGAGGATTGAGAGATGCAAACTGCAGAGACCATAGAGAGTTGGTGGGGGGGCAGAGGTGAGAAGACGAGGGGGTAGGAAATTGGAGTCCGGCAGAAAAAATTAGGTGAAAGGGAAAGAGAGGAACAAGTGAAGCGATACAGAGGAGATGTGAGATGTGATGGCCCATGGGCAAAAGATGGAAGCTGTGTTATTGACCCCTCACCCCCTAGCTTCCCTCGGGGTGTGTGTGTCTGTGTGTTTTAGTTAGCCTACAGCTATACTCTAGACCTCCCTGTGCTCTGAATACCACTGGCTGTAGATCAAAGAGCCTTGAGCATGGTTAGCCTGTAAATGAGTTCCCAGTGCATCATGGGGTCACACGTGAATACACACCCATGTGCTTACATTTACTTATACTTATGTGCATGTACATACACAAACGAACTAACACGTACACAGACATATCCGATCCAGTGCCCTTGTCAGCCAAGCTGCTTGATTAAGGATGCTTTTTTTATATCAGAGCCGTGCTGCCACTCTTTCCACTGATAACACTGAGGCAATGCAATATACAGATGTGCTCAAAGTCGTTAACATCACCATCAAACACCACAGACGCAAGCCTTAAGGCTGTAATCATCATCCGCCTATTTAGAAATGTGCCAGCAATACCTACAAGCACGGTATTTTGTTCTCTTTTTTATTTCCTTGCTTCTTGTTGTTTTCATTTGAACCTGATCATGTAGTCTTCATTAGGAGAGCACGGAACTGTCACTCTGGTTTAGGTTCAGCTGGCGAAACCCCCTGTAGAGTACGCATATACACACACACACACTCACTCAAAAGGCAGAGCTATGACAGCACCCTATGAATAGTATAAGCCCTGCTGCCTCTTCTCAGTGTGTGTGTGTGTGTGTGTGTGTGTGTGTGTGTGTGTGTGTGTGTGTGTGTGTGTGTGTGTGTGTGTGTGTGTGTGTGTGTGTGTGTGTGTGTGTGTGTGTGTGTGTTGGTAGCTTAGAGAGAATATGAGTCCAATTCATCAGGGGAACAATTGACACGGCGTCTGTTCATGTATCATGTCCTTTATCATCAACAAGGTTCAACGCATATTCCCCAGCCACAGGTGAAAGAGAAATGTTAAAAGGGTTTTAACACTATAATCAGAACAATATTTATAGTACAGATGTGCTTGAATACTTTACATGGTTTGCTCATAAAAAGTAATAATAATAATAATACTGCTGATAGTAGTTATAATCTTTGCTCATAAGATGATGATTTTTTTAACTGTAAATCAATGATGAAGATTGTAGTTTCAAGTAAAAAAAATTATTTATTTTTAAAATAATAAAGATTCACCTATTTGAAAAATAGTAAGAAAAAGTAAGATAAAATGATATATACAGGAGCACATAATAAATATAGTGTTTTCCCTATATTCATATAAATATTGTTTGTGCAAGCAAAACAAACATCTGTGCTTAATTATTTATCAAGTTATCACAGCTATGTCATGTCAAAAGCTCCTGGCAAATTAAAACACACATGCCTAGGTGACCATTAAATAACCCCGTCTTTAATGATTCTAAGGTTGTTTTAAGCTATTCCTTCACCGATGCAAGTAAGTACGAGTCCAGAGTTGTGAGCTCGTGGACGTGCGCACAACAGCACCACTGCTGAAAAAATCCTAGGATTGTAATCCAAAACAATGATAACACTGCAATAAATACCATATAAATATGGTAACTGTCCAAATGAAATTCTAACAAAGAGACACAAAGGTAAATGTTGCAGTGTTCAGGTATGACTACGAAGGGTACTGGTATACCTAGTGCCTAATTTGATCCCTCATGCAGGACTTCATTATCTACCAACTATCTTTGACTGTTTACCAAGAGAAGGCCTGAAATCTTTATGAAGTTTAAACTGTCTGAATTCCGTTTAACTTTATCTTCGCTCAGACTGTTATGAACTCCTCTTTCCTTCCTCTAGCCAGTAGACTTTGAGATGAACCGTGCCTTCATGCTGACGGTGGTGGTATCCAACCAGGCCCACCTTGCAAGTGGCATCCAGTCTTCGCTCCAGTCCACAGCTGGGGTCACCATATCTGTCCAGGATGTCAATGAACCCCCTTACTTCCCCACGAACCCAAAACACATCCGCTTTGAAGAGGGTGTCCCTGCTGGCACAAGCCTGACAACCTTCTCAGCCTCAGATCCTGACCGACTACAGATGCAGCAGACAATCAGGTACTGAGTGAAAACAGTAGATCAGACTGCAGAATTCGAGTCTTAATTGGGGTAATTCTGACATTTTAATAGCATTCCATTAGTTTAATTTTCTTCTGCTGCAAAGTAATTTAGATTTGATTACATAAGCTCTGTACAAAAGGTTGGTCTCTAGATACAGAAAAGTATTGTCTGAATGAGACTTGAAGTCCCGCTAGCTGCATTCTAGGCACAAGCCTTGCAGAAATCCCTCCATATGCACCAGCAGCAGGCTAAAAAGCCTCTTGGATAGGTTCCATGTCAATAGTTAGTGGTCAAAGTTCAACAAGGGGCGATATTTTGGCATCACCCATCTCTCAAAGTCTTACTGTGTGAAGTTTACGAGCCAGCGGAGAACTCTGAGTAAGGAGGGTAAGAGGGTTAATAGGGAGCAGTAGCCACTGGGGTAATCAGAAGTGTGTGGATTCTGTAGGTTGCATGAGCACATACATGCAGGTGCAACCCCCCCCCCCCCAAAACACACACACACACACACACAGACAGACACACACACACACACACAAACACGAACACACATAAACAGCAAGAGAGAGAGAACAAAGAATATGGAGGGAGGGGGGAGAATAAAGGGAACAGCTGGCTAGAGCCCAAACGTCTGACACAGCATTATGTCCACCTGCAGTGTTCTTTCTCTGCGCTAAGCCTCTCTGGATTTTAAATGTAAACCAACCTTTCAATGACCAGCAGACCTTTCCTCAGTCCTGCTGTCAACCTAACAGGGGCGGTGAGTGCATTACCGCCTTTCAAAGTTAGAGGTAATCTATTAAATGCACTTTACTCCATATTGATGTTGCAATTGTTTGATTATGATCACACAACTGCACGATCATGTTTCCACTCATGGTCACATGTAGAGTGTCCTTATAGATTATAGTTAGTCTATTAGTGTAATTTAGAACTACCACAGCAACTGAGTTGATAACATGACTGTTCAGTGTGACATTTATACCACCTCCTTCCAACCACCTTACACTCCAACAGCCCCTTCCTTCGCGTTTTCTCTGGGGAAAAGATCTAAACAAATTTCCTAGCTAATTTCACAGCAAATGAGAGTAAATTAAGTGTACGTTATAATTTCGGAAGACGCCAAAGTCACCAGCTGGTTTCTCTCTCCCTTCTCTCTGTCTCTGTCTAGCTCATCCTCTCAACCTGTTGAATTCCCTTTGACCTCTTTGGTTTCCTCCGTGTTTTTCCATGACCTGTGCAAGACTCCAGTCCTGTTCATCTTGTAATTAAGTTAGCCTTTTACAAGCATGCTGCGGTCTGTCACGGTCTCCTTAACACAAACACAAACCAAATCTCTTTCCTCTGCTCTCACCGCATGAGGAAGGAGGGCGACAGACATAGCAAAGCACCACCTCAATTGTTTGGATCCATTTGGATAGAACCACTATTGATCCCCCTGCTTTGCCCAAGTTCTACTCAAGACTGTTCTGCAAGGGCACTAATCACAGCTGTTCCCGCTGTCTCTTGAATCCTCATTATTGAGGAAGAAATAGAAATTAGTTTTATCACACAGAACTGAACTACTTAGTTGTGGTATCTGTTTGCACGGGTGACACATTTAGGTTTGACGTCACTGTTTGTGTTACAAGCAATTTATGGTGAGTGTCTTTGAATATGACAACGAGCAGTATGTCTTTGTAAATGGATGATGGAGATACATAAGGAGAAGAGAGAGAAGAAGATTAAGAGAGAGCAGTAAAGGTCGAAAGTAGGTTGAAAGAAAGACTGTGGAGGGAAGTAAAAGGAAGCTTGGGATGGTGAGCTGACTACAGGTCAAGGTTTGAAATTGACAGGAGCTTATAAAGGATGGACAGACTGACAGTGTCCTGTTGGCGTTGGGGAAGAGGTAATGTGGACAGGAGCAGGGCGTGGGGGGGGGCATCATGCATCACCCGCAGGCACCCAACCAGTAAGGTCAAGACATGGGACTGGAGACACTGGCATAAATGATTACCCAAACTGCCTTGGCCAAGCTTGAGACATGCATTTTTCATCCTCAGGGTCGGGGGTTTGAAAAATAAATGTCATACCTCTCCCTGCTGCTTGCTAAGATCACTAACCTGCAAGGCCCAATCATACATCCAGCTTTATTCACACACCAACCAACTCCCAAATGAGAGAAACCTTCAGGTAGAGGAGAGCTTGAGAAAGATTGGTAATAAGAGACAGGAATAAATAGTAAAACTTTCAAACACAGTATAACATTTAAACCAGATTTTTTTATTCCATACTAGCACTAGAGTAAACAAGAACTGTTTACCTTTCCAAGAAGACAAAAAATTGGCATGGCAGTACATAAGAAAGATAGCGATGTGGATTGCCCACAGAAATGTTGTTGACAGTTGGGACTTTTAAACAAAAACACTGTGGGTCTTTTCGCAGGAATTGTTCTAATGGCCAGAGTACCCTATCATGTACAGCGTGCTATCAGGAAAAATGAAGTCTGTATTTCGTTAACTTATTGGGAACTTATACTGAAGAGCAGGACTAATAACACAGGAGATTTTCTATTCATTGTGTTGGAAATTAGCTCATCTGCAAAGACTGTCCATTCAGGACTCCATTTGCTTCATATAAGGTGTATTACATCGGCCCTGAGGGCTGTTTAGGAGACTTAATTAAAGTGTGGTGATGAACAGAGTACTCTGCTTTGTGAACAAACCTTTGTGATTTGGCTTTTATCATCAAATGGCACACTTCCACTTGTGTTATCATGTAGTGTGCCCATTACTTAAGTAAGTCTCACACACACATTCTCCCCTCTGTCTTTTTTATTCTTCTTTGTCCCTGATATTAAGGGATCAGTTAATCCAAATCACAAAAAAACATATTTTCACACTTCTGTCGAGCTATGCTGATAGTTTTGGATTTATTTGCTCAAATTGTGAGATTTCCGCCTTTGAGATTTCTCCCTCCGCCCCAACACAGCGGAGGCTGATAGAATTTCCCTTTTTGTGCACATATTCAAAAGAACAGTTTGGCATTTTGGGAAATGTGGTTATTCACTTTCTTGCTTAAAGTTAGAGGAGTACATTGATACCACTTTCATGTCTGTGTGCTAAATATGAAACTAGAGTCAGCAGACGATTAGCTTAGCTCAGCATAAAGACTGGGAACAGGAGGAAACAGCTAGCCTAGCTCTGTCCAGAGGTACAAAAAAATCCACCTACAGTACCAGCACCTCTAACACTAACTAATTAACACTTGTCATTTCTGTAATCTGTACACAAACTGCAGAGTAAAAATAGTAAATTGTGATTTTATGGGGAGTTACGTGCTGGGCTATTTCTCGGCTTACAGCAGTGACTTCCTGGAGTCTTGTCATCACTGTGAGGGTGCCAGGCAATTAGTAGAAACTCCAGGGCACCAGACTCCAATTTCCATACAGATTAAACAAACAAGTGTGCTGTATTAATTAGTGACCTTTAGAGGTGCTAGTAGGCAGATTTTTTTAATCTTGGACAGCGCCAGGCTAGCTGTTTCTCCCTGTCAAGCTAATCGTTTGCTGGCTCCGGCTTCATATTTAGCATACACGCACGAGACTTGCATTGATCTTCTGATTCAACTCTTGTCAAACTATTGTTTTAATAAATTCAACAGCATGTTTTTTCCAAGAACGATGTTCCTGGTATTTGGGTGAACTGATCCTTTAATTTTCCTCTGCTCAGTAGGAAGTGTACCAGTTTGTCTACATTCCACTGGAAAGATAGAGGACATTTTTCTCTCTGCCCACACAGAGAGATTCAGTTTGGCATGGCAAAGCCAACAGAGATGCAGTTGGACACAGAACAGCAGTAGGTATCAAGTCAGTCTTAATGAGGACATTAAAACCGGATCATACAGCCATGCTGCTACTTCCGAATGTCACCTCTCCCTGCCCCTCTTTCCTCTCACACCCATTCCTGTTCATTTCCCTCACCCTTTTATCCCACCCTCCCACTGCGATGGACTCACTGTGGTCCTGTTGGTGATTTCACAGTCCACCAGTTAGTAGCTGAGGGCTTGGCTAGCCTGTGTGAGACCATCCAGAGTGTGGGAATGTCATCTCTGTGATCCCCTTCCCCACACTGCACTATGCCTTGGATCATGCCCACTGCCTACTGGGAAAATCCCACCTCCCTCACTGCTGGAGAGAGATTATACTCTGTGTCCACCCCCCTCCTTATCACCACCCATCCCTCTAGGCTTCTATTTTCCTCCATGTAAGTAGGAATATACATTGGGTATTTAATCAAACACAAATAAACAAGTGGACTGTATACTGAAGGTAAGTACACAACAATTCAATAATATAAAAGCAAGGTTAAGGTCATATCCATTTCATTTTGTATGGATTTAAAAGCTTGGAGTGTATGCCAAATAACAAGATGGCCTTATTGCCCAAACTGACATTCAGTAAATGAAATCGGATGGATGTAGAAACCTTGTTGTGTAAGGCCAGGGTGTCACATGTCCACAGATGATGTTTCACACGCAAAAGTGATATTGCAACCAGAAGAGGTGCCAGTTGATGAACTCTGTATCACAGAGGGAATGAGACGAGGATGAGAAGATACAGACAGGGATAAGAAAATGTATGAATACAAAAGCACAGCAAGATGAGGTGAGGCGGCACGGGTTGAGGGAGATCAGATAAAACTGAAAGTGTGGAACGAGCCGAAAGCAACAAAAGCCAGAGAAACAAGAACAGTTAGATCAGAGTGAGATTGGGTTTCAATCCTGGAGATGATCCCCTCGCCACCTGCTACCACATCCACTTTCTTGTTTGACGATCTGCACCAAGATTCTGTCATCCTGTCTCCGGCCGATACACGGCTTCCCAGTACACCCACAGGAACATTTGCAAACATACATGCATTAAAACATCCATGTATATAATTCTGTCAGGTAGTTTAGCCTTCTCCAGCCTAAGCAAAGACTTTCCGAGAATATGTGCGTGCAACACACACACAGGCAGTTGCAGCAGTGCTTAACTAGGGAGGTAATTGACTTCAATGCCTGGTACACAGGAGTGAAAAATGAGGTGAAATTGACTGTAGGCTTCAGGCTGTGGAGAAGTCAATGAAGAATTAAACTGTGTGAAGGTCAGACTGTTGTGATTTTGTGAGAGTGTGTACGTACCGGCAATCTAAGTATGCACAGATGCAAGAGAAAATTCATAATTGCTTGTAAACACAGAAAGCCTGGCGCTAACTTCTCCATCGATCTGTCCTTGTGTGTCTAGGTATTCAAAGCTGAATGACCCTGCGGACTGGTTGTCCATCAACAGAACCAATGGTCAGATAGTAACCACGGCAATGCTCGACCGGGAGTCCATCTATGTCAAAAACAATATATATGAAGCCACATTCCTGGCAACAGACAATGGTAAGAGAATCTTTTAGTGATTTAAGCTTTTTTTTTTCCATTTAAAATCAGTGATCAAGGTTGCTGCTTCCTATATACCATTTTTTTGTCCCCATTCTCATTTGTTTTAGCATTCCTGCACAGTTCATTTTACAGACCCAAAAAACATACCTAAAGTACAGTTTAAAACATATTATCAGTTAAATTAACATTATTATAACAAAAAAATATAATTTTAATTTGATACAAACACATTGCATAGTTGACATATTGCACATTTTAGACATCACTGTTTTTGATTATAGGGATATGATCATGCTACCTTCTCTGCTCTGAATCCATGTACAACTTACCACTTTCACACTGGACATCATGATTTATATCAGAATGTTGGCTGTTCTTGAACACGAAGGAGGTGAATGCAATTTTGATCAAAACATGCTGCTTTTGCATATTTCTCTGTACCAGAAATGTCCACAGTTTTTAACTTCCAGCAATTATGGCACAGGAATTCAGAACTGGCAATTTCTTCATAATGCTCGCAAAAATTCAGATTTGGTAAGACCATTATCTGGTACTACAGTATAATATACATCAAAACACAATTTAAGCATCCTAGAAATCACTTTGAATCTGCTCCCATTAATTTTAAAGCAATTTCTTATTGTCTACATTATGTATGTATCGCATACTCAGGGCTTATGACTGGAAGGTCACCTGTTAAGGTCCCAAAACCAGTAGCAGACATGTGGGTAGGGAAGTAAATAAGTGCCTGCAACAACTTATTGTATAATAATAAAAATAATAAATAATTATGGTCAAAGTTTTCTTGAGCAAGGCGCTCACTTTTGATTCCAATGGAGTGAATGTGAATCATTGTTGAAAGGAGCCGGTGTGTAGATAAATACAGGTTTAAGTTGAAAAATGTTGCCTAGTGTTTGTCAGGTAGAGTCTGTAACTTAATTCTAAAACACAATCTTTAAGTCAAACTACTTGAATACATGTAACAGCTTAAAAAAATTAAGACATTTACGTGGATTTAGAGAGATATAACGACACGGAAGCAGCATTCAAGTGCAGTGCAGTGGTCACTGTTGATTTCCTCTTCTCTTCTCTCCTCTCCTCTCCTCCTTTCTTTTCTTCTGTCTATGCCTACCTTTTCTTTTTCCTTCTCAAAAGTTGTGTGGCATATATTATTTGCTCTGCTTCAAAGTTGAAACTCAAGCTTAACCGAGCACAAACTCAATCACAGCAAAAAAATAAGTTCTTTTTTTTCTCGAGAGGAAGTGAGTGCTTTTTCTCAAGTAAAGAAGGGAATGCTTTTTCGCTCCCCAACTGCCTTATCAGTGATGTGCATTGCAGTGGTGTGTTTACCTTAAGTTGAGTTGGCTTTGAAACATTGGTGTATTTATAGGTGTGAGCATCTGTGAATGCACTCATTTGCAACACATTTATGTGAGCGTGTGTGCGTGTGTGCGTGTGTGTGTGTGTGTGTGTGTGTGTGTGTTGATGTACAATTATTAGCGATGACTGACAATGTCAGAAACCATGATGGGTAATCTGCTGCGATGATGGGAAGGAAGAGGCAGCGGGATTAGAGGTTGACACGCTCCTGTCTTTTGGACTTCACAAACATCTCATTTACTCCCTGTTTTTTCTCTCTCCCTTGTAGTTCCTGGCCTTCTTCATCATTTCAGTATGTTACCTATTTCCTTGAAGAGCCCATAGGCCCTCGGGCCCTTTTTTCATCTGACCTCTGTGAAGTGCAGTTTAGACAGGGATGTTACTAATAGGTTTGACTGATACTGAGACTGCAGTAAGTCCAAAAAACGAAAAGCAAGCTGTTCAAGTTATGTGTGTGTATGTGTATGTTTGCTTGTGTGTGTGTGTGTGTGTGTGTACATCAGTCTGACTGTGGGTGTTGCTGGAGTGCCAGCCTTCATAACATGAGAGGGATTATGGTAAGAAGTACTATGAGACAGTAAGGATAGTAGGACAGGACATGGAGAGGTGGTGACAGCATCATGAGAGGTACACTTGTACTGCCACCATATTTTTATGTTGTCCCCGAACACGATCTGTGTGCCTCAGACCTTTTTTGACACACACGTTTCCTTTTCAAACACCTATGGGATTGTTTATGCGTTTATGTGCTCTTCAAAGAACATATGGTAGTCTTGCTACAAGTCTTTTCACCATCCCTCACATCTCTGAGTCACCATCAAAAAAAGCAGTTAATACAAATCCTTTTGAGGAATTTACACAAACATAATTATTTATTTAGCTGGATAAAACCCACATAATTCTCCTATCAGCTGTGGCAAGCTGCTTCCACATGTCCCCCATACATGGCTGGGATTAACAAACCAGCAGGACGGGAAAGCCTCCGACTATATTTGTGTGTGCATGTGCGTGGTGGTGCATGCGTTTATCAGTGTGTTTATGCTTCAGTATGTAGATGTGTTAAATTTGCATTTAAGACTATACATTAAGCATGTATGCTAATAACGATGCATATTCAGGAAGCCACCAATGATGAAACTGTATACATAGTGAAAATCAAATAAAATTTTCCTCTGAATAGGTTGTAATATTTTTACAGGTAACATTATTATATCACCTATTGAATGTGACATTGTGTAATCATAATATAGACTATGATGTAGTCATAGTATATGATTATTGTCAGAATGCAGTTACTTAAGATATTACTTTAATAGTATTACTATGTCATCAGTTTTATAGACTTTATGAGGTAGTAATGTATATAATAGTTATTATCTGGTATAATTTTAATTCATTAATTTGTTAATTTTATATATTTTCTCATCATAACTAATAACATTAACAGGTTTTAAATTTGTTTTGTTCTTAGAGCCCACTTTTTATTTAAGTTTTTATTATTTGGCTATCTATATAATGTGGTAGCTGTTACATTATTCACTTTATATGTGGATTGTCCAGTTTTGACATTAAGGTAAGTATTAGATGAAATAAAGTAGATGATGAGTGTTATGTTTGATGTATCTCTACACTATGAATCCTTAAACCTGGCCTTAACTTAATCCTTACCTAGACTAAAATAAACAACTTTTCAGCGACAATTATCCTGAAACTCTAGCTAAAACTCTTGCTAAACTCTACTGGAGGTCTAGTGGCAAATTCTATAGTGATCACTTGATAAGTCTTTACCAATCAGTTGCATAATATGGTGTGATCTGCAGTACTAATCGTAGTATTACCAATCAGACAGAGCTCAATCTGTCGACAGACTCACTTACAGCCCCCCGTCTTTAACTGTGTCTAACTCTTCTTGTGTCTTCTCTTGCTCTGTTGCCATGTTTAATTGGCAGATCTGTCAGCTTTGCATAAATCTTTGTAAATTACATCGCCCTTATCTCATCCCAGAGATGGGCCCTTGGGTCGCTTGATTACAATGGCTAAGCCAGTGGGGCATGGCGGGGAAATGGCTCGTAATTGGAGGCAGCTAAGGGTCTTCACCCCCTGACACACACTCAATAAACAGCTCTGAGCTTTATATTGCTGAGCACTCTTTTTTCAAATTTTTGTGTGCCACATTTTCATACCACACATTCACGTTCATGCATTCTCGTCCCCACTCTGCTATCTCACTCTGATTGTTTAAAGTGTCTATTCTTTACCCTCAATTCTCTATTAATGCTGTTGCTGATGGTCTGTTGCTCTGTTCAGTCAGTGCAAAAGTGTGTGTCTGTGTGCACCAGTGCATGTTATTACAGTCCAAGGCTGACAAAATTGTAGTGAACCAGCACCTGCAATGGCTGCCTACAGTCAAATCAGACCAAATTGCTCCAATTTCCTAAACAGTTTCCACAGACTTACAACATGGACTCAACATTGGTGTAAAGTCTATAGGAGTTCATGTAAGAGAATATCACAACTCTAACAGCTCCCTAATAAGCCACATCCACAAATCTATATGTATTACAAGATTGTTGCTAAAATTCTAAGCATATACAATAAGCCAATCCTGTGCTATAACCACTGTGTGTGTTCAACAGGAAGTCAGTCACACTTGTAGAATCAAATTTAGTTAAGAAGAAAAAAAAAGTCACAGTGACTACAGCTTTAACGCAGGGGTTCCTCTAACTTCAACCTACCCAGAGGAGAGCAGACAACGTATCTGTTTGGCAAAATCTACCATATTTACATCACAGAATAGTGGAGTTAATTAATTTATATTGTCACAGTTAAATGAAATGGATTATTAAATCATGGATTATAAATTAAATGCATGTGATTGGCTACTATAAGCCTGCAGTGTGGGAAAGCCACCAATGCTTTACTTACTCAGGTAACATTGTAACAATGAAGGACTTTGGAAATCTTCTTAGGGGTTATGGAAAACAAATGAGTAACCTACTTCAGGAGTGCTTGATTATCTGTGAACAGGGAGTAATTTTTTTATAACCACTATTTATGTAGGCATTCAATGGAGATATCTTCTTAACATAGAGGCATGCATTTACAAGTGTATTTAAGTGACTGTGTAAGGTGAGAATGGAGGACTGAGTGCGCAACAATGAGAATGCGCAGTTCACCTTTGAAGAAATACATTTTTAATATTGCAGACAGGGGTGCCTGTCATCTTCAATGACTCTCATAGAATTGTGTAAATACACACAGACAAAAACTTGTTTGATTGTGTTATAGTCATCATTACTGTACCTAAGCCCTCTCTAGGAGATTGGATGTGCTATGTCTGCATCTGGATCGACTGTGATGGGTTTGATTTGGCTGTAAGGCTTAAAAGAGGAGCTGGAAAGCACAAATGTCAGAAGTATTTCTGTCAACAGCAGAAATTCTCTTCCAGCTCTACAGCAAAACTACCTCTAACATCACCACTGCAAATAAGCAGTGTTCTTTTCACCTCTTCTCTTTTCTTTTTTATCTCTCTTTTTATTCTCTTCCATTATTTTCCTCCCCTCTGTGGGCCTTCAACTCCTTTCTTTCACTCTCTGTCGTCCCTTTCACTGCACAAATCTTCTCTACATCTCTTACTCTCGTCATGATTCTGTTTTCTCTCCTCCTCTCCCTGCTCACAGGCGCTCCTGCCACCAGTGGCACAGGCACATTGCAGATCTATTTGATAGATATTAATGACAACCCTCCAGCACTCATACCCAGGGAGTCTCAGATCTGTGAGAGGATGAACAAGAATGTCAACGGTGTCAACATCACTGCCGCTGACGCCGACACGGACCCCAACGCTGGACCTTTTGTCTTCGAGCTCCACAACTTCCCCACCAGTATCCGTCGCAACTGGACGATTTCTCGGCTCAGTGGTGAGGAGGTGTCAGCACACAAGTACAGTATCAGGAAAAATGAAAAATTTATGTTTTTGATAGCAAAAGAGGTTTAATCCAGCAGTTGGTTCAAATCTGCATTATTATTTATAGTAATTCTGATCAGACACTTAAAGCTCCTTAAACCTTTCTTGGCTATATATCAATATCAGTTTGGTTATTTTGAATGTGACTTTGCAAATGTGATTTTATGATAGTGGTTTCAACCATATTGAAATCCTTATGTGGAACCTATTTGCAAGATTTCGATCAGAATAAACTGTATTTATGTAAATTGTTGGTCATTAAAGCTGCAGGTAGAAAACCTGCAGAGTTTTTGAATAATAAATGTGATGAATTGGAACATCTAGTAACTTTTCTTTCATTTCCTCTTTCCTCTTTACACAGGCAACTATGCCCGCCTCGGTCTGCGGTACCAGATATATTTAGAGCCGGGGGTGTATGAGGTCCCTGTAATTGTGTCGGACTCAGGAAACCCTCCATTGTCCAACAGGTCAGTCATCAAAGTGAAGGTGTGTCCCTGCGATGAAAATGGAGACTGCACCACTCTCGGGGCCGTGGCAGCCGCTGGCCTGGGAACTGGAGCTATCATCTCCATCCTGATCTGCATCATCATACTGCTCAGTGAGTATCAGCTGTTGAAATCCCAGCAAGTTTTGAAATCTCTTTTCATTAATAATAATAATAATAATAATCGTAAATTTTATTTCTATAGCACCTCTCAAAGCCAGAGTTACAAGGATGACATGCAAACAATATACAGATAATTTACATAAAATCAAAAAAGCTACAAAAATTTAAATAATAATAATAAAAGTTAAATAACACTAATGAATAAAATAATACTACAAAGAAAAGAAAGATGGGAGGAAAAATAAAGGAGGAACAGTTTGTATGTCAGTATTCATATTACTGTTTTCTGGTCAGACACTGCTATGGTTTAGGTTTAGGCATAAAAACTACTTGGTCAAGGTAAGGAAAAGACTGTGGTCATGGTTTAATTGACCGTTGTTTGGAAACAAATTTTGAATTTTGAATAGTTCCATCCATCCACCCAACCTGCTCCATAAGAGGTTTCATAATTACGTCATGCTACCGTTACCTGTGCACAGCTGCACGAGGTAAACATAGGTTGTTTGTCTTTTTTTCCATCAAGAGCAAAGGGAGGAAGCTTGCTGGGGATGTTCAAGTAAAAATTACATCTTTTTGGCTCAAGGTATAGAAATGTCTCAACAGCTTTTGAATGGATTGCCATGAAATTTGGTACAGACATTCATGTCCCCCACAGGATAAATTGTAACTGTTTTGGTGATGCGCTGTCATGAGGTCAAAGTACGTTACGGTATGTTTGTCCACTACTTTGGTTAATGACCATATAGCTGGAAAACTAATGACACTGCCATCAGCCTCAGCTGTAGTTTGAGTATTTTGCGAATCAGTATGTGACCATGCTAAGTGGCTAAACTAAGATGGTGAACATGGTAAACATTATACCTGCTTAATGTTGGACCTGTCATTGTGAGCATGTTAGCATGCCGACTTTAGCATTTAGCTCAAGCTCAATTTAGCCTCACAGAGCAGCTAGCATGGCTATAGACTCCTAGTCTTGTTAGTGAAAGGTGTAAAGTATTTCCTGATTGTCTGTTTTGTTTTTTGAAACAGGTTGTTGCAGCGTACCCTACAGGCTTTACCATGTTCATGTGTGTATTATTGCAGGCATGGTGCTATTGTTTGTGGTATGGATCAAGCGCAGAGAGAAGGAGAGGCAAACAAAGCAGCTGCTAATTGACCCTGAAGATGATGTCAGAGACAACATCCTCAAATATGATGAAGAGGGAGGAGGAGAAGAGGACCAGGTCAGATCCTGAGAGACACACACACATACACACGTGCTTTCTATGTTGACCTGTGCTCTGCTTACATTTGTATGCCCCTGTGGCTGTGTAGGACTATGACCTGAGCCAGCTGCAGCAGCCCGACTCCTTGGAGCACATCATCAACAAGCCGCCCGGTGTCCGCAGGGTGGACGAGCGTCCCATCATCCCTGAGTCCCAGTACCCGATTAGACCTGTCGTGCCCCATCCTGGAGACATCGGGGACTTCATCCACGAGGTGAATTTACACACACACACACACACACACACACACACACACACACACACACACACACACACACACACATTACATCTCACATTCACAGGAGCTCAACAGTCATTAACAGTCAATCATTAGATTGTTTCTCCAACAGTGGGCTGGTGATGGAAACAGTGTAGAGTTTTGTTTTACTTTACAGCTGCTCTCACTGTGCGAGATTTATTCACACACACACACACACTCGCACATGTGCACACACACACACACACACACACACACACACACACACACACACACACACACACACACACTCACACTTTCACACACATAATTCCAGCGTTGGCACAATGATGCTAGAAAATGCTGATTGACAGACTCATGACAACACGTTCACACTCGAAGGGTGTTGGCAGCTGTTCAGCTTTGATCCATCCAGCCTTGACACTCTCTCTCTCTCTCTCTCTCTCTCCCCCTCACTCACACATATACTCACCTGGTATCGCTCCAGCAGTCTGGTAAAACACAAACACAGCAAACACATGGTGCCCCTGCCGCGCACTGTGCCCTTGTGGGTTGAGGCTTTTTAGGTTTCTATCCATAGCATCTCTCTGTATTCCAGTGAAGTGGATTAAGTCAAATTCTCCTCACTTGCTTAACCTTCAGGTCAATGTCATTCATTTGTCATTCTAAGAATCAAGTACAAGTTTGAGCATTGGCATAAACAAATGAAGACCACTTCATACCTTATTTATGAAACAGAAACAAAGTAATGATTAATAAGGTTTAATTGCACATTGATAAATCAGATTCAGAAACAAGAACGGGCCAAAGCAGCTCCTTATGGATGTATTTATATACATGAAATGTGCCAATTTTTGCAGTTAAAGTGATTGTTGGCCTGTTAAAAGTAAAGGTTCAGTGCAGACAACTTTGCCTCAGCCTACATGTTACAGAAATTAGGCGTACCAGAGGAATTGGATCCTAAAAAGCCTATAGAGTTTTTTCACCACAATTATTTTATTGAATAATAACAATCAAAACTTGTATAGTGACAAAATAATATGCTGTTCTTCTTTGTCAAAAAGAATGAACAATACATTTGATATTATGTATTTTCAATAGCTTCCCATGCACAGTGCCTTGTATATTTTTTTAAATTGCATATATGTTTTTCAAATTTGAGACTGCAAAGGGCTACGACAAAGATAGAACTGATAACGATAGCAGTGGGTGCTAAGCTAACTGACAAAAACAAACACCGCATTTCCTGTGACCAGTTAAATGTTTTAATGTGAAGATGCAGCATTCAGAAATGTTCGGCCTGCCTTAGCAGTAACTTCATACAGCATTTTTTTCCCGGGGATGTCGCCACAGACACCCAACTCGTAATACCGTAAATATATAAATATTGCAATACTTCCATCGGTGGGCCATAGGCTCAGGCACCATTGGGTTACCCCGTTTGGTGATAGGTAGGGACTTGACAGACATTTTTTAAATGAAAATCTTTGAGATTAAATATACAGTAGCACTATGAAAGGGGCCATTCTTAACAACTAGTACCAACTTTCACATAAAAGTCAGTTTAATTGCCATTGACAGGACTGCTCAGCCTGTGAAAACAGCTGTATGATGCCTTCTGACTGATGATGTCATTGTGATGTCTTCGGGGGGGTGTCTCTGCTGGTGCTTTTAGACTACAAATTTATAACAAAAAGCATGGGTTACAAACTGGAAAAATTGAGTTTGGAAGATGTAGAAATATACCAGGAAGGGAGGGTATAAGGAAAAAATGACTGGATGCATCATGGGAAATGGGAGCCATGCTGGGGATTTATGTCAGGATAGCTTGGCTTCTGCGGCTCCAGTTTTGAGCTTTCTTTTTTTTTTTCTTTTTTTTTCATCTGCCTCTTGTGAGTGTAGTACTAAATTGCTGGAGTTGATTTCTAACTACTTGTTGCTTTTCCATCACTGATCAACCTGCCTTTGTTGTCATGTTTCCACTGTAGGCATGTGAGTAATGACCACTGCCTTTCCTCATCTTCATCCTGTTTAGGGTCTGCGAGCAGCAGACAACGACCCCACCGCTCCTCCTTATGACTCCCTGCTGGTGTTTGACTATGAGGGCAGCGGCTCCACCGCTGGCTCTGTCAGCTCTCTTAACTCCTCCAGCACAGGGGACCAGGACTATGACTACCTCAACGACTGGGGCCCACGCTTCAAGAAGCTGGCCGACATGTACGGAGGAGGGGATGATGATTAAATCTGCCCAGTCACACATGCACACGCACACACGCACACACACACACACACACACACACACACACACCCTCGTCCCGTCAGCTGGCCTGCCATGCTCTGTCCCTCTAACATATGGGGCTATTATACCCTTACTGAACACACCTTAACAACGACTTGTTCACACTGACCAACTGACTGACCAACCAACCAATCAAATTACACACCACAGAGGACCAGTCCCATGAGTCAGTTTCGGGGGCTCTTTTCAACCGTCACCTGCTCTAGGCCTGTCTTAGACTGAAACAGAAGCTCAGAATTGCAGGCTTCTTATAGTTTGTATTTTCAAACTCTTGTGCTTTTGTTTCAGTTTAGGTTTTATGCTAGATGTAGGTTTATGGTAACTTTTGTCTTATTTTATTTTTCCTTCCCTTTCTCCCTTTCAAAACGAGCCGATTCCTAAGGGTTTTCACTTTTCCCTCCCTCACAGCCCCCACCTGCCTCTCTGCAGAAGCTTTAGGTTGAGCTGCTTGCTTTGTCTGAGGGGTACAAAAGGAAAAAAATGAAGAACACAGATATGAAAGTCCTTCCTGCATGGAGGGCCCTGGTTTATTCTTTCTTGAACTTGAATTACTTAGAACAGAAGCACTGTTGTTTAAAAAGTGCCTTCAGTGGTGCATATTTTAGCAGACTCCCGCTAACTCAGGATTGGTTGACATTTTCTGGGCTTACATGCCCCCATATGACCCCTGACCCTTTAACTCAGACCTTCCCTTGTCATTTCTGTTATCCTGCAAGGCTGTGGTAGCTGTGAGAGATGTCAGTGCTGGTTTCACAGGAGCACTGACTGGCTTACGAGGGCGCTTTATGTAGACATACTGTAGTTAGGCTTACAAGTTCTGGACAAATCCTAAACTTTTCAAGTCGGGCATACCTGTGCTCCTAGATCACAGCCAACTTGAATGTGGTTACACAAATACATTATGGGACTGTCTTAGAGAAGAAATGCATTGCGTGTCTTTGTTTATTGTGGCTTCAATTGCAGCTGTTTTTTTTTTGACCTCTCAGTATTTGCACCTAAAAGTTGATAAGGCTTGTTACTAACTTTGAAGACTGACAAGTCAAGTGCGTTGCCTCTATAATGTATATGAGGTACATATGAAGATTATTTAAGGAGACTTTTTCTTTAAGATCATTTGAGGTTTGCATGTTTACCCCAACACCCAAAGGTTATTAACATGGCACCAGTTATTGTGTGGTAAATGTGTCAGAGAAAACTATATAAACTGTACAAACATGAGGGAAAAGAAAACACTAGATGACTTCAAATAGCTCTGATAGCATTGCATACAGAGTTGTGAGCTTGTCTGAGCCACATTCTGAGCCCCTTTCTCTATGTCTATTTTTTTCTTCTTTTTTTTTTCCTTTTTTGTTGTTGTTGTTGATTCTCAGTTGTTTCTCGACAAACTTTTAATACACAAACTTTGGTGCGGGTCCCTGTTACAGAAACTAGGGGAACTGAGACTCAGCCAGGGATTTAGCACCTTCACAATCTGTGTCTCCTCAGGCAGCATTTCTTTCATCTGAAATTTTCTCCTGAAATGTTTGGCTGCAAGTTCAAGAGGTTTTAAAAAGAAGTTAGAGGAAGGGAAAGTCTGTTATGAAGTTCTGCACTTTATCAAAGTAGAATTGCAAAAATAAAGCTTCCGTTATAGTGCTTTAAAAGACAGACATTTTGAAAGACAGTTGTGTTGTGACTTAATGAAAAAGCAACATTACCCATGGGCTTTTGTAATCATATTTCAGGCCCCCAGAACTGCATATACAGAGAGAACTGGGGGAAAAAAGAGCTTTAGTCTTTGTATTAAATTATTTAAAAATGCAAAACATTTCACAGAGGGACCAGGGAGATGCTGACCAGGGAGATGCTTGATGTGGATTGACCCGATCTGCTATTAATTATGAATATGATAAATGCTTGGAGGAAATCTTTATAACGATAGTGTTATTTAGATGATGTGACAAGAAGGATTCTCCTCTTATATTCCTTTGTATCCTGCCTTTTTTCAACTGCTCCTCACCTGCTACTGGTTCATTTAAAGGTACTATATGGAACGTTCAGAAAACCCTTGTTATTAATGACACCGGTGGCCCTTAAGTGAACTACAGACAACATCACGTTGCCTGCGTTCACACACACACACACGCTTGCACTCTGTAGGTAAGCGTGAGCAAGCATCCTAGGCATTGGCCAAAATAGTGACGTAACCTACACGAGACTGAATGTGATTGACCAGCATCATGTAGATAAATCAAGTAACTAAAGTTACACTGTTATTATAGTTTGACTATAAACTATATTTGAGACTAAAGACTATTTGACTCTCCAGCACTGGCAAAGCACTAAACGAAGTGTGGAGATAGATCTGGCTATGCGAGGCTGCATTTTGCCTAGCGTTATTTTTTTAAATAGGATTTATAAATCATAATAGCGTTATCAGCTTGCTAGCTAGCACAGTATAGGATAATTGCATTGAACTCATCCATTCTCATTGCATGATATATCGACTGCATTTATATGATATGTCAGCATCAGCTACCTAGCCAGCTTTATCGATCGCTGTTTGTCTAGCTTTCCCCCTAAGGCTCAGCAATGTCAGCATAGCTAAATTTCCTAGATGATAACACTAACATGTAGTGAATTAGACAGAATATTATAAATAAGATTCCACACTTTATTATTGACATGAGAGTTTCCATCACAACTCTCATTTCGCTAAATCGATGCACTAATGTTACTTCATAATACTATATTATCAAGTAATGTTGTACTGAATGGGTCAGGCAGTGGGGTGAGACAACGCTAATCCTAAACTAACGTCAGTTATAAACAGATGATAGGAGTGGGGTGAGTAACATTAGGCTGGAGATTATGCATATAAAATCTACAACTTGTTCGAGAGAACAGATGTTTGGTTTCGTGCTGAGAGTCTGTCTTTTGTTGTCGTTAGCAGTCTGCGTTTCAATGCTAACGTTAGCTAGTGTGGCAAACTGTTGGTGCTGTAGGGGAGTGGAAGAAAGGCACTGACGCAAGACACTCGGGAGCGAGCATAAACGTCACATCGTTTGGATTTTTCCAGCAGCATTCGTCCCAAGTCCTGTACATAGAAATCAGTCCACAAGCTGTTACAGGCAACCGAGAAAGTCGGTAAAGGTCTCATTTTTTAAGTTACGTTACAATCCGTTTACACATTGGCAATAAAAAAGCGATTAATACATGGAAATTGCTTCACATTCTTACATATAGTACCTTTAAACAATCTTTAGTTTTTCCAAATGGTCATAAAGATAGTATGTAAATGAGCCCACTGTGAGGAAAAAGTAACTAAATTTCCAGAGTGGACAGAAAAGAATTGACGAGATAAATGGAAAATATTACCTTTAAATGCTATTATTCATCATGCCATTAAAAAGAAATAGAGATTAGAGTGTGATCTGACTATAAACAAGGGAAGGAAAGTCAAAGTATGATTAATAAGGTTAACAGGGTAGGAACCTATTGATTAAGATTTACAGATAAATGGATTTAAATTACACCTTGCAGTACAGAAACTGACAGCAGCGATTTTCAGGACAGCTGTGAGCTGAGAGCAGAAACAGCAGACATGAGAAAAGGAGTGGCTTCCACAGCTTGCTTCAGGATAAGCTCTATCCGACGGCTCCTCAGCATACAGAATATCTTCACAAAATAAACACAGCTGTTACTTTCTGCTATTTGTGATTATTTCTGACATATAAATGTTGTATATACAGAAGATTTTTTTATACATTTGGTGAAATGATTTATGTATTTCTGTGTGGTCTTTGCATTTTCTTTCACTCTAGTTTTGTTTCAAATGAAAACTTGGCAAGGTTTATCTCACCACAAAAAGCCATGTGCATTTAAGAGGAATCTATATGATTCTAAATGAGCTTACAGCCATACTCGTGTCCCTGTTCAAGTCAATCATAGTGAAAAGGTTCCATTTCAAACCAACTTGTACAGTCTACTGTGTACTAGCACACACTCACTCCTCTAGGCCTTACTGTATATATGTGAGTGTTATATATTATATAAACCCTTTCAGCATTGTTCTAATTCAGCTGCAGAGCTCCAACATTACTGAAGGCCATCCAGCATTCGCAGGATAAAGATATGCTTCATGAAATGCTAATGCTGTCGTATCAGACATAAAGACGGGATTCAGGGCCAAACATAGCAGGAGGCCCCACACACACACACACACACACACACACACACGCTTTACACAAGGTAATCGATGTTTATTACTGTGTCATACATGACACAATGCCATTATGATACTGAATGTTATCAATGACTTGCAATGACACATGGCAGCAAATCAACAGTGGAGTTGGAGAAAGTTGACCTTAAATGCAATTTTTGAGGGGAAATGAAGGAAGATTGATCATTACTTGTTACATAATTGGTCCACTTGTCCTATTGACTTTCCCTTGCTAAAGTGAGGGGAGAATTAGCAAATGAGAATGAAGGAAGAACTATTGCACTGTTGTAGATCCATCCCTGTTTTCTGGCTATGTCAACAACAGCTCTTCTGCCTCTCTGACTGGTGTTAGTTAAAGGACACTTGGTCTCACTCTGGACACTGCCTGACCATGGACACACACATGACGGGAGGCTCCAGCAGAGGCCAGACTTTTGTCCTGCTTTGGCCAGAATTATAAAGCCAGGCAGCAGTGTTTCATACAAGTCCTCCCAATACTGCTGTCCAAGTGTACATACTGTAGTATTTGCTTGAAGCTAAGCAGACCGAGTAGGCAAACTGTAACTGTACAATTGGAGCTTTTTGCATGTGTCTTTTTATAATGGACAGATGAGTTCTATTACAGTAATCATACAACATTTTAAAATTGTCGCAGCCCGCATGACAGAGGTTGCAGTCCAGAAGGGATTCTGGTGTACCATACTCACATAGTTTCAAATGGAGGAGAAAAAAAGCTGAAAAAATAATTGCACAGTTATTGAGTCAAAAGACTTGTTTTGTAAATTGTCAACAGCACAAATATTTTGTATTGTTGTTTGTACCATTTTGTAAGAAAATTCAGAAAAAAACAAACAAACAAAAAAAAAGGAAAGAGTGTTGTTTCAAGCGTGTGTTTCTAGTGCCACTGCAATCTTGGTTTCCAAATACCATACAGTACATGCGCAGCCTTGCAGATCAACCTTGTAATATAGACGCTGAGCTGGAGACTCCCTGTCAGCACCATGTGTTATAAATAAAATTTCCCCTCCTTATAAAAACACTGGCTTCTGTCTCTTCTTTGTCACCCACTGATTACTGCAAGCGATCCATTTTCTCACACTCGTGTTGTTTTTAAAGTGCTACTGTGCCTATTTTACCCAGAAATTATTAAATGTACTGAAAAAAGTCTCTCTGTCAGTCAGGCAACTTTGCACTATGTTAAATTTCAATTTGGTTTAAAATTTTCACAGCTGTACATACATAGTTTCTTTCGGTCAGGCATTAATTAGTCATGATACATAATAGCAAAGATATAAAAATGACCTGAAAATAAAAACAATATAACTTTCATCACTCAGAAGTCCTGAAACATCAAACGTTAAATGTGTCACCATGGTCTCTTCTGAATCTCACCCTTACACTACAGTATACAGGGTATAATTTGATGGAGTCCTACAGTTTATAGAGCAACACAAGCCTTCTTAAAGGGAACATACAAAGTCTATGTTAACTGGATTACACTGCAAGGACACATCAGCTGAGGACCAGCCTCTTCTCAGGAGAAAGGGATGAAAAAACTGCATGAATTTTCAGTGAACGTGATCAAACACACTGCGCTTTCCCAAGTTTGTATTTTCACAGTAAATGACATAAAGCACTACTTATAGGCAACAGAAGTATGTATGTTCACTTAAATAGAGGCAGTCATGCTGTGTGCACTGTGTGAATGAACACAAACGCCTTTAGCGACAGATGCATGTAGCAGTGTACTTACTAAGGAACACAGCTTGTCCCTTAAACATAAATGGTCTTGCATAAAAAGATACAATCTTGTTTTCAGGGAAACATTTCCACAGTGTTAGAATCAAAATTGCTGAGAATTGGAAATTATAATGTGCTTCTCTTTGCATGGGTTTAATGTGTGGATGATTGAGTTTCATATTCCAAGTTAGTTTTAGTGCCAGCCATGAACAAACATAAGCTAAAATGATCAACACAATTAAGGCTGTTCATTTGTCAAATGTGCCTGACAGGGTCGTCCTCCAAGGTGAGATAATGAAGTCTTTCTAAGCTGAAGCAGACGAAATGCTGTGACAGAATACATCAGTACAAAAATAGAAAGAGGTGCGTTTCTTTTCCTTTTCTCCTTCCTTCTTTTTTTATTTTAGTGCTCATCTCCTTTCACTTTGTGCTGCAAATGTCATTATAGCAATCTAAAAAAGACATCCTGTTATACAAGCTATACAGCTGAGACAATACAATACTCTAAAATGATGATTTTGTTCACTTCCTCTGGCAGTTTTTCTTCCTTTTCCTTACTTGTGTTAACTTCCTCTCAATCTTTTTTGTTGTTGTGTAGGAAGAAAACTTGTTTGAACCTGAAATATAATGTGTTGCGGGCCAAAGCAGTCAGTTAGTGCAGTTATTTTCATGAAATAAATGCTTGAATCCATACTTTTTAAGCAATTTATTTAAATTGTTAAATTATTACAATTCTTTTAAACATTCAAGTGGCTATTATTGATATTTTTACAATAATATATCAACACAAACAATGAGAAAGGTGTTGCTCGTGGTGATTAACCTGCAGAGAATTATCACCTAAATCTGCAGCACCCCTCGGCTTTACGGAGCCATATAGCAAGTTTCAGCTCATTGTTTGGATGTCCAGCGACAATCGTAGTGTTTTGGTTCACTTTCACGGCCCTCATAGTGTTGTCTCACCAAATGGCAGACAGACACTAGCTGGTGAACATAGTGGAACACTTAGCAGCTAATGAGAAAGGTATTTCCGTCAGGAGTTGGTGGAGACCAAAAGCAGAGCTAAAAGAGAGGGAAAACTGGACTTACATCCGTGAAATGGCTAGAAACACAACTCCAAATGAATTATAATGTTGCTGGACATGTAAACAAGCAACTCTTTGCCAACAAGTCAGTGATATCAGTTTAAAAGGTGATAATATTTCAGTGTTGTGTTCACAACTTCGTTTCCGCGTCCCACAAGTGGCCAAAAGATTCTTCAAAATAACAGCAATTTTGGCAACAAAGTAAAATAAAATGAATAAAGGCAACTCATCATTCAAAATAAAGATACATGATTCGTTGGTTATGGGCTAAAACCACCAGTATGGTCTTTGACATACATTGCTGCCACTGCACCTTGAACTGAACTATCACATCCTGCTAGTCACTGACATTTCATTTTTGTTTCAAATCTCAGTTAAGCAATATCTGCTAAATAAATGGGGAGAAACCTGAAGTTAGTAAAAGAAAATCAGTTAGCAATCAGTGCAGGCAGTCAAGGCAGCATAAGGGAGGGGATGAGATGACCCTTACTCGTTCTATTTTAGCACAGCAGGTCAATGAACCAACAGCAGACTGCATCTCCTCCTCATTGATTGACCTGTCAGAGCATGTCACTGCACATGCAGACAGAATAAGCCCTGCTGTTACACACTGCTCACACACGTACACACAAATCTCTCTCCTCAAGCTACAAGAAAACTGAGGGTAAAGTGAAACCCGCTCCTGCCCTCCCACCAGCCAGACTGTGGGGTTGACAGGATAAGTCAAAAAGGATTAATTTAGGTAATAGTCACATGATTATCAGTATTGCCCCATGCTGAATTTCAACACCGTGTGGATTTATACATGCGGGTGGTTTATATCTGATATTGACTTGCACTGCAGCTTATTTTACCAGCTTTACTAGCTATGTTTTGCAGGTCACCACTTTCCAGGTATGGCTAAAATCTGGAAAGGATGTTAATTTTTAAAATGCCTACCTTAAGTAAAAAAGAGCTTAATTTTCATTAATAGTTTGATATTTTGGGAAATATGCTTATTTGCTATGTTGCAGAGGGAAATGAGACCACTCACCCATCCATCATTTAAATATGTAGGTACAGCCAGCAGTCCTTAGCTTACCTTAGCTCAAAAAAACACCTAGCCTGGGTATGTCGGCAGGTAAAAAAAAGCCTCTAAAATTCACTATTTACAATCCTGTCGCCTAGAAATTACGTTTATATACGATACAACTAATTCTTTAACAGCAAACACATTTTGTAGGAAATGTAGATTTCCTTTTCTATTAATGTAATGAGGAAATGTTTTTAATTTATGTATTTGGCAAGTCGCAAATATGTTTATACTGAACGTGTAAGTAAAATGTTCAGTAGACAACAATTGTTTCCCGCCAAAATATCCGATTTTGCAGTACAACATCCACTTGTAGTGACTACAGCATCATTAAACTTTTTTATGGTTATTTTTAGGCACTCACAGCACTCTAAAGATCATGATCGACAGAGAAGTTCACAGTGACAGCCTGGGTCTATCATTGCAAGTCTCCATCTGTTTGGATTTTATTTTGGTTACAGTGCTCAAGCTCAGTTAAGGCAGACCCAGACAAAACACACACAATTGGAAGTGTGACTGTTGCCAGGGGAGATGATATCCTCATATAATGTGAGTGTGGGGGAGATTAAGTGGTGTGTTTTCTCTCTTTGTGCAGTAGACCAAAGCATCCCATGACGTTAATGTCACTGACATCACCAGTAACTGCGTTTTGTAAAAGCTTATTATATGTCTGCTGAATTAATGGGTCAGCATTAACCAAACTCTAGACACATTAAAAGCACCAATGAATCTTCCCATTTTTGAAAAACTATGCTGCCGAATTCATTAATTTCTTGTTTTCTTGTTAGGCAAATAGGCACAGAAATATTAGAATAGCTCATTTACTCATGAGGATATTTGATGTGATGATGAGAATAAGAGGCCATGTGTTCTGCAAAGTGATAAAAAAAATCCCCTAAAACTTCTCTGACTCATCCATTTCACCTTCCCTAATATTAACTTTCTCTCTTTTCTGTCTAATAAGTGCTTTTGTCCCTGTGGACCACCCTTTTACCTATGTAACTGTCATTTGAAACGAGTCTTCAGGGATTGGTCAGAAACCATACATGCTTTGACCAAGAGCTATGTATCCATTAATTAAAACAGTAATGAAAAAAAGTTGTTGGGTTATTCACTGTCCCACCATGATCACAATGATTTATTAAACATAACAAGTAATGCTAACGACATCATTAATTAAGCTAATTATGCCTTAATCTCTCTGTTGACATTTTTACCATCATATAACACGAGTGGCACTTTTATTAACTTCATATATTAAAGTAGTGGCTCTAAACCTTGTTGACTTGCGACCAAATGATGCCTCGAAGTGAACTTTGTCACATCCCTGTGATGGATTCAGTTAAATACTGATGTCTGGATAAAGCTTCTCAGTATGTCTCTAGAAAAAAGGCACAAAGTTGGCAAAAGCTTAGCAGTCAACATTCATTTGTGCTGCAGAAATATGTTTGTCTTTTTTTTAATCCCCCAAACCTTCTTGTGACCCCTATCTCCTGACCACTGAGGGGTCCTGAAAACAGCTGTTTAAAAAGCAAGATGCTTTGTAATCTAATAATCTTTTTTTTTTTTTTTTTTTTTTCGAAAACTGTGTTGCAATGATGTCTGCAATAGAGGAGGAGTAGTCGGATCCTTTATCCGTTATCATCAAACTATCAAAAGTAAAAGTATTCATTATGCAGAAAAGCTGCCCATGTGACGCTTATATTTATACAGTATGTACCTTATTTTTGGATCATTATTACTGATGCATTAATGTGTTAGCAGCAGTTCAGTGTTGTAGCTGGAGCTAATTTTAACCCCTTTCGAGACTCTTGTTTAGTCTAATGTATGAAAATGCATATGATTTTTAAGCTGCTCACGTGTTTGTGTGTAGAATCTTAATGAACAAGTAAGTTGTAACTATAGCTGTCAAATAAATGAAAAAAAGTTTTTGACTGACATGTAGTGGAGTAGAAGTATAAAGTCACATCGCATAGAAGTACAAGTGCCTCAAAATTGTACTCATACTAGAGTATTTCAGTAAATATACTTAATATACTGGATTCCACCACTGGATATCTGTGTTTTAAGTACTGTATATTGAATTATTGTGCACACGAATGTCCAGAGAGACACACACGTGATGATACAAAACATTTTCTGCATGTTTATTCAAGTTGCTTCAGTACACAGATACTGGATCTGTCGGAGTAGCTCATTCCAAATTCAGGCTTTCTCATGACGATGAATCCATCAGCGGAACCAGACAAGATCACTGATACCATAGATGCTGTCACACAAGAGAACTAATGGACTAACAATCATTTCTGCTCAGTTTTTTTTGCTGACTGATTACACAAGTGTGTGAGATAACACTGTAACCTGACATATGAATTCCGAATCAATAAACAAGAAAATTCATAATCCAAATATTAACTTCTAGACTGGCAGCACATGGGATTTTGTCTGAGATAGGCTTGATATCAGAACTGACAATATATATCAGACTTATTTTTCAAATGTTTCCCTTTTAGATAATTACTTCTTTTCTTTTCTTTTTTTTTAGCTTAGATTAAAAAGCACATTGTTTAAACTTTTCAATTCTTCGTAGAATGTGGTGTTTCAGAAACTTCAAAAAGCTATCAAAAGTATCACAGATGTCCACTTATTGATAGATTTTTGATCAAATATAAGCATATCCAGATGCACCCAGATGTGTATGTATATACTGTATATCTTCCCTGAGGGAGCTCTGTGGACACTGTCAGACCAGTCATCCATCTATCCAAACCATTCCCCCGTATTCTCCATATTCAGTGACTTTCATTTCCTGTATGATGGCCTGAGGACGTAAGGGAGAGAAGAGGATGCGGGAAGGAGGGAATGGCCCGAGTCTGACTGGATATCCATTCAATGGCTGCTTTTAGTGGACTGCCTGGACCCAGACATAGCACACATAGAGTGTAATAGAGATGGTCAGGGCGGTCTGCGTTCTCGGTTGTCTCCAAGTAATGCATTTACTCCAAATGATCCAAAGTGTGCTGCTCTGTGTAATAAGAATAAACAAATAGCCACACCGCATTGGCTTTATTGTCTTACATCAATGTTGATTTATTCACAGCAGTGGTGGGCTATTGTATGTAGATTGCCTGATGCCCCCATGGTGAACTCCTCATCTAATCCTTTCAGAGAGTAACTGCACTGTAGGGGAGGAGTGGGCTCTCAAGAGAAATGAGAGAGGGTTCAAACAGTCAAGAGAACCACAAACCCATGCAGGGAAACAATCCTGAAACTTTACACCGGCCTTTCCACAGGTCACCACACCAACAAAAGATATCGGATTCTTACAGCACTTTCTAAAGAACACGCAGTTTCGGATGGCAGCGGCAGGTAGGATGAGTACAATGATACGATGAGAGTCATTTCAAAGAGGCATGAAAGCTAAAAGCTGAGCTTGGCAGTGATCATGTTTCCTCCCGGGTCAGCGAGACCACACCCCAGAGGGAACAGATGCAGCTGACCGCATTACAGCTGGCGAGGGACAGAGATAAAGGAGTGAAGCTCTGGGCCCATAGTACTGCCTGAAATCAGATTTAGATTCCATTCTTACATCCAAATCATATTATGCTCCACAGCTATTCACAGAGTAGCTATCTATCACCAGCATACACACACACTGTCAACAGGATCCGACCATCTGTCAGTACTTACCTTCACAGAGCTTCAAGATATGGCCCTGATGGAGCCACTGTATTAGCTTTGACATCTTCTCTGCAGTGCGGGTGCTCTGGTGTGGAGAACAGATAGAGAATTCTAAATCACTGCATCGACACATTCAGCTATATTAATAATAAATAAACTATCCACATCCGGACGATTTATTTCCCTTCAAAGTGGACTGACATGTTTGATTTATGAGATCTCAGTACAACAATAAATGCTTTGCTTTCATGACTAAAATCTGAAATATTAATCTGAAGATACAGTATTGGGAATTGGGAAAGCACAACAGACAGGCTGAGAAGACCCCAGACAGAAAAGAAAATGTTCTTATTGTTTTGCTGGGCGTGAGATGTCTTAAATTCAAATCTCCTTTGTAGTCTCCTGCTCAGTTACAAATCTTCCATTTTCTTCATTTCCACACAAGAGTTTACAGTCTCCCTTATGGGACACTTATCTAATTGTGTCTCCGTCTTCCTTTGGCTTGTTTTATGTTACTACTGAGCTCTTTAAATTTCACAGTGGTTTGTGTAATCACTGCAGCCTCTAGGACTGGAAGTTTCCCAGTTTGGAGTTTTAACAGTGCTTTGTCCCAAAAGATATCTATTCCAAATCTCTATTCTGCACAAATGAGACAATCTGTAGATAACCGATCCTCTCCACTTCGCGCCGTTCCCTCTGACTGCCGAAGACGTACAGATCAAACCCACATTCCTCCCACTGTGTTTATGACTGCTCCTGCAGTAAAAGGTCAGCTGTTGCTTGGTGCGCTGTGCGACCACATAATCAAGGAGGCAGAAGATTTGAAATGGCTCTAAGATGAGACGCAATTTGGCTCGGGGAATAATGTGCAGTATTTCAAACGCTGAAGCTGACTGTGGCGCTTTTTTTTTTTTTAAATGTTTCCCATGCCCTCATTTATTGAAAAATTTAACCAGCTGTGAGGAAACAGTAATGATGCAAACATTACTTCAAGTGATAAGTGAAAATATGAAATATACACACACAGCTATAATAAAGTTAATAATAATTTTAAAGCACAAATGAATTATTGCTGTGTTGTTGCTCTGGTCTTGGGAGAAAGTGATTAGGAATTTCAAGTTTCAATCTCTTTAACACCATAGAAAGACACCAGCAGATTAAGGTCTGAGTTTCGTCTAAGAATCTGGTTATAGCTTTTTCTGGTAATTAGTAAACTACAGTGGATGTTGCAGCAGGGATGCAGATTTAATGCCGAATAGATGGACGATGGGCATTAACTTTGCATTCAGAATTTTCGACAGTGGACGAATGTGTGAAAATGTTTTTGGTCACTTTGGTAACTGACAGCTTTAGTGCCATTAAGGAATGTGTGTGTTCATGTGTGAGTAAGGCAAACACAGACACTTATGTAAATGTAGTGCATTTACTATTCATCATCATAATGATTTTTTTTTTTTTTTTTTTACAAAACTTCCAAAGACCAAATCAAATTTTAGAAATAATGTGCAGAAAGAATTTTTTTGCCACGGGGGACAACACAACAAACTGTTGCGAACAAACATTGAAATATTATCACCTTTTTAGGTTTTATGGTGAACGTGTTTGCAAACAGTTGTCTATGACACATCAACCAGACATTAAGCAACATTAACATTTAGAGTCATGTTTTTTTTTTGCCACTGGACAAATCTAAGTCCAATATTCTCCCTTATTCACTTGCTAAATGCTTCACTGTGTTCACCAGCTACCTAGCCGCAGCACACTGACTCAGTGTGTCGGGCCGGTTTGGACCTGGACAGGTAGCGTACTTTCTGTTTATAGAAGCGTTTTCACTGAAAGCAGCTGCTTCCTGTTGCTGGTAACAACACCGATGAAAGCTGTGAGAGTGAACCAAAATAGTAAGGTTGCTGAGCCATAAAAGCAAAATCATTTGAGCTGACAACACCCAAGTGACTGAGCGCCCACTTTCACGTTACATCAAATCATTACAGCTTTCATTTTGGTGATTTTTCTTTTCTCCAAGATGACTTGTACTGTATGAAAAAAGTATCCATTTTACCAGAACTTCAACGGAACTGTCACCATAGCAGGAGAACGTATAACCCTGTCAAGTTTTTTCTTTATTTCTTTTTGCCAGTCTCATAGGGTACTTATGTTTAAAAATCCTTCACCTCGTCAGTTCTGTACAGTCACTTTAAAGCAAGGAACTTGTACACTTCTGATTAAAACTATTCTTACGCAGCCACTTCAACCGTATGAATTCCAAAACTTTCTAAATGGCCATTTTTTTGCCCAAGTCTCCATTCTTGAACTCACTCTGTTTGATTAGTAAAAGGACAATGTCACAGCAAGTGTTCTTTCTCTGCCTTGTTGGGTTGCAGGAGGTTGAACCACTGATTAGACCCAGCAGGGAGGCTGTAAGGTCAAACCATGTACGTCTAGAATGATCACACACTATAATCTTGATTTTAAAAAGCAAAAAAAGCTTTAGGTGTGCACTTACACCAACATTAGAGACTTTCTTTCTCTTAAGAGAAAGTGGTTCGACGAAGTCAAATCAGCCAACCAGACCGGCTACCAGCAGACCGTGGCTGTAATTGACGGACACTTGGCACGCTCTGTGTGCCTGGCGATTTGTAGAATCCATAAAATGAGATGTTGAGGTAATTATGTTTGTCATGATATACTGAAAGCAAGAATCGGCAAGCTAATCAGAATGGCTGACAGCTGTAGCATGCAGATGCTATCAGACATCTTGTCCATGGCGATGAAATGAAAGCGGGTCATTTTAACAGGTAACAGCTGTTCATTGCTAATTTGTTCAATTATGCACAGAGGATGCAGGCGGAGGTTGTTTCTCAGTCCAGAGGGACCTCCTCTTTCCCACACGTTGCTACCAGAGTGGGCTGAGTAATGGAAATTCATATCTAACACATAACGCATGGTGGAAATTCAGAAAATACCAGCACGAACACTTCTGTGTCTGTGATGACACAGGATGTTACTTGTATTTCAAAGAGAACAAACTCAATGCTGATTACAGCCAAAATAATTACTTTGAGTGATCATTGGGCTTTTTGTCCTTGTGGCAGCAGGTTGGAAATGCTGTCTCACGTATCTCTACATATTCCTCATAGATGATCAACTGTGACCAGGCGTGTGAGAAAGCAGCATCATAGGTCAGACGGTGGCATGTTCATGAAACCACCGGACGACCATGCCTGCCTCACTGAGCGGAGTAATCCCATCCGAAAAACAGGAAAAATACATTGTGGGGGGAATTCTAATGTTATTGTTAGCGATGAGGGCTTCTCCAGCCCCAGATTGATTTAATGCCATGAGGTTTCCTCTACAGTGTGGGTTTACCCTGACCTTTTAGGAAAAAAATTGGATTTGGTAACCTGCCTCCTGCGTGACTGCCAACTCAGTGCAATTGTCAGCCCAGCAATTACGAGTCAGTGAAACCACTCCAACCAGTCAATCATCAGTGGAAATAAACATTTGGTTCCAATCGGAGGGTGCATGACCTAACAATCCCCAAACAGTCATTTTTGTTCAAATTAAACGATAAGGAAAATCATTACCACTGTTACCAGTGTTCTTATTTCCTTCTATTATTACTGCTCTAATATGCACAGTGAACCATAATTTGTTTAAATGCGTTGCAGATAATGCAGTGCTTTAAGACACCGTGGATACACCACTAATTAGAGCTGATAATTATGGCTGTTGTTCATTTCCCTTTTTTTGCTTTTCTCTCGGTTTTTCCAAGATCACTTTGAGATTGCAGAAAAACTTCCTACAAGCACATTGAGTTCTCTCACAGTCTCCTTCACACACACACACACACACACACACACACGCACGCATGCACGCACACACACACAATCACACAGACACACACACTGCTGGGTGAGACGCAGCAAAAAGTGCTAGTACTGTATTTTAATGCTTGAATATTTTACATTTTAATCCTGAACCAAACCTTTCAGATCTGAAAGCTACAGAACATCAAGACAGACTGGATTTTTTTCCTGATTACTAACTTGGAAATCAAACTGGAATTTCTGATTCAGTGATATAATATATAATCTTAATCTATCTACTCATTTTCAGCGCTCTGATGTCCAAATACAGTTTTATTTGATTCGTTTTTTCAGGCAGGTTTTTAGTCTGTATATGCTGTAACATTTTACCGCTGTACTAAGCAGTTGCTGGTCGGTCTCTACAAGTAGTCCAGTATCCAGTGTCTCCATTAATATAGTTTAGGAATACTACTATCTTCTCACCTGGTCAGGGTTTTAATTTTGAATCTCTAAATTTCAATTTTGGATTACTGTTGGTGTTGACTCTTGTTTTACAGGACATGAAAAACCCTTCTCTCCTGTAGCTGGAGCTCCATCCGCATCCTCCTCACCGTCAAGGTTCAACCAGCACCATTTCCCCCAGTGACAGGAGCAGATTTAAAAATACAGAGCAACTCACAGTTGTAAGGCCAAAACCTCCAGTATGCCTCCTGGAATCCTCAGACAGAGAAATGTCAAAAAGAAAAACAAACACGGACATTGGACCGTTTAACTCAAGCTGAGATTCTGCTAAACATGTAAGCATGTGGTTTTTTTTGTTATCACGGTTGGGGATGCTTATCCATCTGATCTGAACGCCAACTATTTAACAGTGGCAGATCACACTTAATATAGGTCTTGGGGTTGGTTTATTAATTTGCATTTGGTTTATTATTTTCACCCTTCATTTGACACCATCATCAGATCAAAATTTTAATTTGTCCATACCTGCAAAACGAATGATATTCCCATTCCCAACATCAGCATGCTAGCATGCTGACATTAGCATTTAGCTAACACATATGCATATTCCTGATCAAGCCAATTACAGGCCGATCTCATTAGAGTTTTGAGCGGGCTTTCCCTTCATTTTAACATTGATTCTGGCTTATTTAAATACAAATATTGGTAACACTTTGTAATCCAGCCTGCAATTTACAATGTAATTGAAGGAATCAGGTACCAATAAAATACTTACTGGTTCCTACTGGTACTTACATGTTGGTACAGTGGAAGAAAACAAGTCTACAGTGAACCAGTAAGTAGTAACATTTGGGAACTTTAGGGGTTAGAAGAAATAAATTATACTCTAAGTATTTTGTAAATACTGGGAACATACTGAAACAAAACTGAAGTTTGGTAAAAAGGGTGTTAACAACCTGATTCTTACTGTGAAATTAAACCATAAAAAGGGGACAACAGCCACGCATTACATTACTTCCCGTACACCTGTAAAATACACGCTGAAGTTGAACTTATTAACAAACAATATTGTGGTGCGTAGGACAAAATACAATATAAAAGAGGGGTGCTCAAATTTTATAAATGAGCCCTCTGCAAGCAAGCTACAGCCACACTCCAGTGATTTATTTATCCGTCTTCTACTTCGCTGTTTGATTTGGAATAAGAACAGGGCAAGAGGTTGATCTATACTTTTGAAAATTTGCGTCTAGCAGGGCTGTTCGTCTAGCACTGCAGTGGTCGTAACAGGTGGAGTCGAAAACACGTGCATTTTTTCTCAAACGTTCGGCTATGGAGGGCTTCTACGGTCACCTGAGGAGGAAAAGCTACAACGTGATAAAGTAATGTAGTAATATAACACACAGATGTAGGCGGATCACACATAGATAATCTTAAATGTTCGATGGGGAGCCTAATAAGTAATATTTTAATTTTTTAAATTAAGCAGTAAGAACAAGCTGTGCGGCTGTAATGTCAAGCGATGCAGGGTTTCCCCTTTTCACCCTTTAATTACACAGTATGAACATGGTTGTTAACATCATTTTCCCCAACACATCAGTTTTGTTATGCTGAGTACCCTGTAGGTACAACAGTACTTATTTCTAAAAAACTTATCTATTTCTCCTTTCTTCCAAAAATTCCAAATCGTTACTCCCTTGTTCACCGTGTCTGCATTTTCTTGCCAGTAGGTACCATTAAGTACTGTTTTGTACCTAATTCATACAATGAAATTACACTGCACATCACAGATTGTATTATACCCAAATATTTATTGCTATTGATATATACTAATATTGGAAACCAAGTGTGAGTTGCAAAACACTGATAATAACCTACGGCTCAGGAGTTCCACTTTCAGCTGTGCTGCATCTTGCATCATTACCTATTTCTGTAGGCATAAATATGTTTTTCCTAACTTGGGCTGTCAGTGTGGAACTATTGGAGAACATTTTCATGTGATAAACAGGTCCAATTGGTCTCATTGCCTCATAATCTTTTCATGGCAGAGGAGTAATGTTTACTTGGCCTCGAACGTTAATCGGGGTTTCACAGTGCATGCTTCTCAAAAATGTATGAAATCACCTGCGACAGGTGTCCACTATATTTAAACCTCTTGCAGTGTATCAGGGGCTCACTGGAGCCTGGTTAGCCATGTTCTTAAAAGAGTACACTGCAATTCTGGGATATATCAAAATATGTGAAATGTATTCGCTCATTTTCATAGCTGTCACTCAAAGACATTATCCTGTGAACAGCCAGCAGCTGCTCATTATGCAAAATCAAACAAGACAGTGGAATTGAGTTTGGTGTCCCAGAGTAACATAAGCAAATATAGCCTGACAACTCATATTGGAGAAGACTTAGAAGTCTGACTGTGCCTGGATATCAAGACAACGAAGACAACGGTTCGGGCAACAACAGCCATGAGATACCTTGTCTGCGGAGGGAACAGAACAAACAACTTTCTAAGCCTCAAATCCGCCGAATCTGAAGGAATAGAAGAAAGTGCTTTAGTGTGATCCTGAACGGAGATGTCCATCTGCGTGCGTGTGTGTGCGTGTGCGTGTGCGTGTGTGTGCGTTGTGTGCAAAGATCCTCAGATCCTCCCCGCAGCACAAGTCAAGACAGGAAGTCAGCGCTTGCACGAAATCGCGTTGCAGCTGGTCTCCTTAGAAACAACATTTACTTTTTCATGTGTGCTTCAAAAGCAAATTATTTTTGGTAGGACGTGGTTGTTTTTTTTTTCCAGTTATAGCATATGGTGATAAAGGATACGCAATATACGGACCCAGGTCGCACGAGCTACAGCGACAGATGCCTCCTACCGTTTTCCTGAGCATCTGCCACTGTCGGACGCCAAAGCATCGGTTTGTAGGGTGGCGCGCCGGTGCCCTCCTGTGGCGCCATTCCGCCTCGCACTCCAGGCTCAGCCCACTCGGTCCGCTTTCCCCGCGGACCACGTGGAAAGAGGACGGCGACAGGTCATTCTTTCCAAGACTGTGAACAGACCCAGGACAACGAGACTTCGCGCTGCTCGAAGGGGCCGCCAACAAAACACAAAGTGGGAAAACCCGAGACGCAGAAATGAAAGACCGTCCACGTCCAAGAACTCGATTTTGAGCTTGTGTGTCCGCATCACTGCGGGATACTGTGCCTCCGCATCAACGTGTTGCCAAGGAGCTCACAATGCCTTCACACTGTTGCAGCGGGTCCCTTTAAAATATCCCATGTCCGTACAATGGCCCCGCCAGCAAGTGAATGATGACCCTGGAATTGTGTAACTATTGTACCAGCAGCACCGCTTCACCCACTCACTCACACAACTCGTAAATATTACTCTTACTGCCTGAGCTAGTACGAGCCGTGTTTTTTTTGTGAACGCGTTAAGACAAAGGTCCCCGTGATTTAGGCCTGTTTTTAATCACTGCAGGGATCATAGAATGAATTTATAGTGATGGAAGTGCACTGACTGCATTGGAGGAAGAGGAGGCATTTTTGGCTCATACTGTAAAATCTAATAGTAATGAAGAAGAACTTCTGCTGTAAGCCCAAAACAGTTGGTGAAGCATTTGGACTTTTTTTTTTTTTTTACACCTCAACCACATGGTCGGTTTGCATATTTGTTTCGCGGTGTTTGTTCTGTGAGGGATGCTTTTAAACCTCAGGAAAAGTCCATTCGTACTGGAACAGGCTTAACCCTAATGTTGTACGCTTCTCTTAAAATACACATATATATATTCATATTTTCCTGTCTTTCACTTTTTTTTCCACGATTTTAAGTTTCGCTCTGTTTCAGTCTGCTCCATAACCATGGTCAATGTGAAATTTGGACAAAGTTCTTAATTCTGTTATCGTACATGAAAAAAATGAAAGATTACAGTTTAAGACTGGGATTTAAGAACACAGTGGATGACAGTGACATCTATATGAACCACTAAACTTCAGCTAAATTTGATAGATTTTCAGGTTTTGGTCTGTAATGTCCCAAACCTTGAGCCTAATCAGACAAAATCTGCCAGTACCATCCAGCCTCTGCTCATCAAGAGATAGTAGGAAGACAGTCAGAACCAATGATACAATGAAATAAAGTCAACGGAAAGTCAAAATGTTCATTTGGGATTTTCAACCTACTTACCGTGCAATAAAAAAAAATGTCTGTTTCAGTAAGGAAGGCCCAATTAAAATCTACCTCTAGGATGTAGGATAATATTCTGTCCAATCTAATAGATTGACAGAAATAATTATGATAAGATGCTAGCTAGAAAAAAAGGAATACTTTTAAATCTGAAAGATTATCAGAGGGATAGTTCAGATTTTTGGACATGACATTATATGAATTACTAACTGGTATTTAGACTGATGCATGGACTTTAGCTCAGTTTACAGAACTCATTTGAAGAGTTAATCAAAACAGCGCTCACAAAAGTGTAAAAAAAAAGCACAACAGAAAACATAATCTTTAGTTTATTTCTGCTGCCTGTTTCTACTCTGAGCTTTTTGTATATCATGAAAGTGTTTTGCTTACTAATACCGGTCACTTCCATGTGATGATCATCATCACTACCAGTGTGTAACCCATACAACCTCATATCAAAATATGTAAATGTTCCTTCAAATCAACAAGATAACGTAATGTCTGCATTATAAACTTCAAAAAAAAAAAAAAAAAAAGCGTAAATAGAAATACCATTGAACACTAAAACAATCAAAACTGTCCAATTTTAATGTGCTTCAAGATTGAGTTAGTTGGACTATTTTAGCCGCTTTCTCCATTACAGCTGTGCGTCGCTCATGGTAAACAGTAGATGGACAGAAGTAGCAAATATCAAATATATCGTCCTCTCTCCCTTTTTGGGCCCTCTGAATCAGTCCACTTTCTAACTTAATTCGCTGCTTCTTGGAAAGTCATTTTGTGTTCACAATCGCTGCCGGCAGGTCACGGGAAATATTGATTTCTGAGTATTTTAGGCTCTTTTGTGAACTGGGAAGACCAGAAAGACCAGACCTGTCACAGTAAGTAATACAATCAAGATAGAGATATTTGTTTTTTGTTTTAATAGAGATCATTCTCTCTCAATCCATTATAAAATAGCAATTAAAAACTTTTTTAAAATTCAGATATTTACATATAAACAAGTGGCTGTGCAAAATTTACAAGATAGTGGCAAGAAAGCATCATATATTCGTCTTATTTGTCATATTTATATGCATGAAAAATAAGACAAACGTTCTCAATTTGAAGTTGTCAAATGATAAATCTACAAATACCAAACTTAAGTATATACAGTAATAAAATATGCCCACAAACATTCTTTCGTAAAATGACAAAAGGTATAAAGACCAAAATTAGTATGTGCACTAAAAATATAAAAAGTTATAAAGTGGGTACGTTCATATGATCGACTACTTTTAGAAAACCGATCTGTCAAAGTGCATTTCCTGCCCATGTTTATCAAACATGACCTCCCTCATTCATTCAAATATAAAAATGTGGATGAAGAATGTAACTGGAAAATGTGCGATTCACTTAAAGGACTGCAATCAAAAACTATTTGGGATTCATTTCTCCATACTGCATTTCTTAAAATTCATATTATAGCACATGAGGTACACAGCGTGGATACTTTACGTTACTAACAGCCACTTCCTTTCGAAATCATACCATACTAGTTTCGATTTTCTGAAGTAACATTAGGCAGCCAACCACGTCCATTCTATTTTCTTTTTAAATGGTAGAAAAAGATAAGAAAAAAAGTGCTTGAGATGAACAATCCATCGCAGTAAACATCCTGCCCCAATACATTTTAGCCATGCGTTACTTAAATATTGCACATTCTTATTTGAAAAAAAAGACTGTAGATCTTTGGGTGACATTAATAAAAGGCAGGAAAATTAAATTATTCAAGAAACACAGAGCCAAATCCACATTATTATTTTCATAATGTCAATGGTTCATTATTCATGGATCTTCTAAATAACTAGTCAGTTAGCTTGCCAACAGGAATATTGACAGAAGGCCATTTGAAATTTGTACCATCACTGAAGAAATTAATGGAAACAGGCTGCTGGGGAGATGGGGGAAAAAAACCCAGTATGGTATGCTTCAGAAATGATGGATAGGAATGTAAAGCATATGCGGTCTGTGTAGTAAATGCGCTAGAATCTGAATAAAAACCACTGTGGCAGGAACTCTCACAGTGAAAACCACCACCATAGTGGTGAGACTTCAAATGCCAGCACCTGTGATTACACCATGCACAACACATGACGTATAAATAATCATGTTGGTTTCCAATCAAGCAAAGACAAACAAAAAATCAAACAAAACAACAAAGCAGGCATCCTACAAATCTAGAGAGAACTGTTGGATAGATGAAGTTACTTAAGATGAACAAGACATTCTAATCCATATGGCTTAATCTGAAGAAGGCAACTCAGCAGAAGACAAGACTAGTCAAGATTAGTCTCTGTAAAACAATCCACAGGCATTAAAACTGTGCTGAAATATAGTATAAATGTGTGATAAATTAAAATCTCTGTTCAAAACTTAAATAAACAGAGTGTTTATGTCAACATGGTGAAGAAAATTAGCATTACTGCATTTTTGTAAAATCGGGCAGCACCTGGATGCTGCACATTAATGTAAAATGGAACCGCTTGACAGAGATTTGCTGCTACATCCCAGATGCCAGTGCGAAGACACTGGCAAGGTTTTCAAATCTGAAGTGCTCAGTTCAGTTTAAGACAATGTTCTTATGTGCAGCATGAGGCAGTGCATGAGGGAAGTGTGGTTGAGTGCAACTAGTCTCTGAGGAGCAAACGGAGCCGAGAGGCGCACTGAAATCAGGGCCCAGTTCCAATATTTGCTCCATCTCTGTGCTGAAAATACAACAGGCATGTGCCTGAAAAGGCTTTTAAAAGCTGACGTCTCCTCAGTGCTCCAGATAATTCTCTTCCCACAGACAGACGTCTCGTCGTTCAGCAGCGGGTGATCATAGACTGTACCAGCAGAGAGGGTTTGAGCTGACGGTCAACTCTGCTTCCTTAATGCCACCCAATGGGCCTAATCATTTTAATGTGGGTGCTATTTGAGGAAGCCTTTGTAGAGCAGGTGTGAGTGAGTGGTCTCTTTTTCGTTCTCCAGGCAGAAGAGCAAGTCCCTGAGGTTGACTCTCGTGATGCGCTGTCGCATAAACTGTCTGGAGCCTGCTCCACTGGACCCTCCAGGCTGGGAGGGCCCTGGGCCTGATCCCTGCAGGGTGAAATGGAGCAAATACAACACAAACATTTAGTCTTTTATTGAACTCTTTTGGGAATTTGAAGTAAATAAATAAATAAATAAACCGTTAAAACAATCCCATCTGTAGCAAATGGCTCCATGTTCCTCACCTCTGCAACGGCACCTCTAACGGGAGAGTACATTTTTCGTTTTTTCCTCGGGCCAATTGCTGCAAGTGCCGTTAGGTTGGCTTCTCTCTGCCTGATCTGAGCCAGCTCCTGCTGCTGCATCTGGCGCGCACGTTATAACACACAGATTAGTCTCACAGACCAACTCATCGTAATATTTACAGAGAAAGCAATCATATAGTCACTTATGGTAGCATATATTCACCTCTTTGGCCTTCTGTTTAAGTCGGAGCTGCTCGGGGTCCTCTTGCCGTGACCGAGACTGCAGTAATGTGGAGGACATTTTAATATTTCAAGATGGATATGTTCAATTCATTCAATCAATTGTTTTATTCATTCACTCACTCGCAGTTAGCACTCACTAGCAGCCCAGGAAAAGCAGCCAAGAATGCTAATGACGCTGACCTGGGATCACTCACTCGCCTTCTATGTGTAGCCGTGATAGTGTGTCAATGATGCTGCGTCTCCTTGTTCATAGACAGTATTGTTACCTTGGCAGCCTTCAACAGGATCTCTCTCTCCTGCTCTTCCTTCCTTTGCTTCTCCATCTGATCCAGCTGCTCGAAGAATTTTAGCTGGGCTCGCGCATCGCTGACCTGCTCATACCGCTCGTCCTCCTGAAAGTTGAATGAAATAAAAAGGAAAATAAGATTCAATAAGATACAATAAGAGTCACTGAAACGGAGATAATGGCAATGGCTTTTGCCAACTCTCAAATGACTGTAATTAATTATCACCTTGAAGGTCACGTTCTTCTGCTGTGCCACTTGTGACACCTTTTCCAGCAGGTTTTGTAATCGCTGCTGTGTAGCATGGGAAATGTAGTTGATCACATCTGTGCCCAACTCGCTGACACCAAACTTCTTACCTGTCACAACAGGAGGTGTGTGGATAAAGATTAGGACAGAGTGAGACACCTCCAGCCTTTCAAAAGAAGAGTGAATGTGCTGTATGTGTTCTCCGAAGTTTATGTGTCTCACCAATCTCAAGAGCTCGCCGGGTGAGCGAAGAAGTCGCGAGGAAGGCCTCATCCTTACAGGAACGAGTCACCGCGCCAACTAGCTCAGAGTTGGTTGCTAAAATACGGGCGCTCTCCTCCGACAAGTTGACTCCTGCCATGGAGGCCACATCATTGATATCATCATCATCCCTGGATGAAATGAAAACTGATGAGAGACACAGTAACACAAACACAATTCACTTTTTTTTTTCTGACACCGATATCTCCTCTCTGTCTGTGTACGTTTATTCCAAATAACCTCAATAGTTTCATTCAGCTGCAGTGGTCTCCTGTAGCTAGAAAAAGAGCCAAACAGCTAGAACAGTGTAAATACTAAGATCATTCTTTCAAAATAATTACTGAGTCTGACAAAACAACCACACTTTCCACTTAAACCATCAGTGCAGTTCATATGTCAAAGCAAAACACACAAATGCAAGCTATTCCGAAAGCCACTATCCTATATGTAGGATTCTAAAATTCCAATTCTGGTGCTTCCTAGTCATAGTATATAAAATACATTGGACAAAGGATTGTACCCAGGAACACTGAGCTAAATGTAATGAAGGCAACAAGACTGCAACAATTTAAGGCCATCTAATTTTTCTAAAGACCAAAGAAACACATAAAATATGTGCACGGAGGGGATATATCTGCCACAATACAAGGTTAAAACTCTTCTTGCCCATCCTTCGGCTCATAAACAAGAGCAAATGCCCATATCCACAGTTACCTGGTAAAAAGAGGGATTGAAAGAATACACCTTTTAGACAAACACTGCCGTTACTCTAATTTGTCTCAGCCGTTTAAAACTCTGTGCTGACATTTCCTACTTCTTTTTCAGTATTTTTCCAAACAAACAATACAACTGTTTTCAACAAAATAGTTTTATGCTTGTTTTGTCACAAAACTTTCTCCATCACATCGCAATGCTATGCTCACATTTTTTGTTCTACAGTATAAACCAGTCTTTTTAGCTACACCTGTACAATCAAATGCAATCCACTAGAATTGCCCTGTAATAAATCCTATCTGTACTTATTGTTATTGACAGCTGTCTGTAAGCCAAACTCTCTGGGACATTAAAGCTTTGCTCTATCTTTGTAAATGCAGAAACAATGTTCATTGTTTCTTGAAAGAGTGGTGTAACTACCATGATGTATTACGCATAAGCACTAATGCTTATGAGGTCATTAATTAAGAGAATTATTGCATTACTTAGCAAATGTTATTACCGACACAAGGAACAAAAACCAGGACAATAAACTGACATGCTCAAATCGACCAAAGAGAGTTTTCGAGTACACAGTTTTTAAACTGACTAATTAACATTACACAACAGCCTACTTAAGTAGTTACATCTGTACTGTTAAATGAACAATAAAATCAGGGCACTTATGTATATATGTGTGGCTCAACACTGGTGAAGTGATGTTACACTAAACAAAGCCTGAAAGCATAAAAAAAAAGCCTGGTCCTGTTTTAAAACAGGAGTTGGTTAGCAGCGGACAGGTTATAGAATATTTTGGTTTTATTACAATGTTTGATTCAGGAAACCTTGACCTTGGTTTGAGCATATTACACAGCTCCTTACAATGTATCACTTAATGTTAGTTTTCCTTTTTTTAGTACACCATTGTCTGTTGTGGCTGACATCCTTTCTTCTGCTTTCCAATTTTATTGACTTAATTGCTTAGTGAATCTGTTTGTGCAGTCGCTTGAACAGCTTTTCATTTTCTGCTGTGTTTTCTATATCTTTTCCCCCCATTATAAAAGATGGCTTTTGCCTCATCATGAAAATTTAAGCAGCAAATTCAACCAAAATCTAATTCGATCTTCCGTTGTGTGGAGGTTCTACTACAGTTTGTATTTCTGCTGTTGAGATGTTGTGTTTACAAAAATGAATCCAGATAGAACAACAGATGAGAGCAGGATGACATACCGCCCTGTATAGAGTGTATCAAGTGTGTGAGAGTGGTATAAATAGTAAATGAAGATCTGACTCTGGTATTGTTATAGGCTGACTACCATAAAAACCTAACTTGTTCAAGTTAGTAACTAAGTGAGAACAACACCTTCTTCTCAGTCTTCTGATATCAGTGAATATACATGGGCTGAAACCAATGACTACTTTCGTTATTGGTGAATCTGCCAATTTTTGATTCAACAAAAGCTTGGGCTATAAAATGTCAGAAAATAATGAAAAAGTAAGATATTTTATACACAGTTTCGTATCACTTAAGATAAGGACAAACTGCAAATCTTCACAATTTAATAAACTGGAAGTAGCGAATGTTGAAAAACGACTAATAATGAGCTAATTGTCAAAATGCTTTCCGATCAATTTTGCTGTTGACTATGTGGAGACCATTATTTACATAACATTTATCCGAATGTGTCACAGACCTGAAGGTTTCCCCTCCTGCTTCCTTCAGCTTGTTCTTCTGAGCAGCAGTGAGAGGGGCCTGACTGACGACTTGTACTCCTTTGGCCCCTGGAGTCAACGTCTGTTTCACTGCTGGAACTAGCAGTGACAGAAGCAAGTTCAGATTTTTGCTGCTAACTGAGAATAACGAAACGTAGTTGCGGTTACAAGTGTTAGCGCGGTGTTGAAAACATGCACTATAACATGAATAGAATTTCTGATTTTTTAGAATCGAATTTTGGCACCTTTCTTCAAGAGTTATGTGCTGCACTTATAGACAGTATCCACAAGGTGGCAGCACTTCAAAAGTGTACATAGTAAATAGGTGAAAGACCAAACAGACAGACTCAGAGGGAACGAATGTATTTTTGGGTTGTTCAGTGACTTTCTTCAATGCATTTGTCTAGCATTTGAGTCTGTCAACCAATTCCCACTGGACACTGTATGGTGTACCAAATAATGAAAATAACAATATACAACATTCAGAGCATTAGTACTGATTTTACATACCCACTGACATACAACGGAAGAATTAAAAGAAGTATGAGCAGCTGTTGAGCACACACCTGTCTGGAGCTGTCTGACCACCTGCGGCTGGCCCACAATGATGCGGCTATGAGGTTGTCCTCTGAGTGTTACCATGGGAGCCTGAGACAGTGTCACCTGTGGCCTCACCATCGCCCCCTGTTGCTGTGGCACAATCTTTGTACATTCAGTGAGAAAGAATGAGAAACACAGAATCAAAGACAAACAAAAGTAGAAGTATAAACTCTTAAATACAAGGTTTTCTACTTCTATGTGCATGCCAATCACTGAATTCAGATACAGGTAAAAAGTTCCCACTAGCAGGAAAAATTACCAGTCCTGGTTTACTGTGAGGTGTCTGAGTGAGGCTGATAACTGTGGTTTTGGTTGCAGCAGTGCTGGTGGCTGTAGTGGCAGCGGTGGAGAGGGGAGGTCGCAGCACCACAGCCGTGAGGGCTGTGGAGGCTGCCGCAGCAGGCTTAGTGCTGGGCTGGGCCAGCAGGCTCTGCTGAATGAAGGCCTCTGAGTCTGGGGTCATCTGACGCAGTGCTGGGAGACTTCTCTGCATGTGGATAGAGGACAGAAAGAGTAAACATATATTAGTTTGACTAAGTCGCTGGCTCCTTTCCACACAGGATAGATTTTGTTATTATAAAGCAAAAGTAGCAACACTTTGAGATATATGGTGCAGTCTCTATTATACAGTATACTGTACTGGAAATAAAACAAACAGATGAGGGAGAATTAGGAGAGAATTTAGTTTATTTGTTTATTCTAATGAGAACTTCAAAAAGGATTTTTATTTGTTCATTACTTTTTTTTTTTGCTTTGTTTTCACATTGTTAATTAAATAATTGGGGAAAACAGTGAAAGAGCTATTTGTAATGATGACTGCTTAGCAGCATTTACCAATGCTCAATCAACAAGCAGGGCACTGATGACTGTTTCTAGATTTATTTTGATTATGGCTACACTGACTTTGTGATGTGATTATAGAAAGGCAAAAACAAAATGCCTATTTATAAAGAGGAGTTGCAGTCTCAACACTCAGACTGCACTGTGGATTAAGAGAAAAGGCTCCTTTTTTCCCCTCTTTGAAACCTTTGGGTGCCTACTAGCTCTTCAGAAGGGCTTCAGAAACAGTTTGAGCATGCTGATGTTACACAACTTTAACAATAAACCTTGTATTTGATGGAGGATAACACATTCATAAAACACTGCTGTCACATGGTCATAACTGTTTAAACAAGACCTGGTTTTGTAACTTCAGTTTCATGCACAACACTACTATAGCACACAGTTATACCAGTCTGTATATAGCAAACCTATGTGTATATTAATTTATTAGTAACTATATAGAATCCTACACTTTTTATAAAAAATGTGTATTCATTTGAGCAGTGTAAACCTTGGTTAGGAGCAGAGTTATGAAGCCACATGACCATGTCAATCCAAATGGGGTACAAGTTGCCTTCAGTTTGCATGGGGAACTGAAGCGCAACTGCAGGACATCGCTGTAGCTTGTGCCAATGCCCTATCGCAAGCTGCGAGTCCTCCACTCACCAGCACTACCTGGTTAGTACAAGGATGTAATCCACATCATGGAGCGGCTACACACCAACCAAGGTCTGCATTTCCACTATCTATAACACGCCACATCAGCCATTATATCTAGATATCCGTTAGTGTGTTGCTGATCTCACCTTCAAGAAAGGCACAAGGTACGGCTGTGGTGAGGGGTTGAGCTCCCGGTATAACCTACTGGTGAAATCTTCAGGCTCTATCTTCGCTTCCTGTTGTACAATAGGCACAGAGGATGAATCAGAACAGGGAAAAAAAAAAAACATAAGTAAAGAAAACATACTGAAGTAATGACAAGAAAAGTATGAAAGTTAGGGCCGAAATTTTTAACACAGAGATGGTGAGAGAGAGACATGAAGGATATGATGGAAACATGAGAAAAAGAAGAAAGGAAGGAGAGAAATGTACCAGCAAGTTCTTGACCAGCTCCTTAACACTGGCTGTAGTCTCAGAGGACTGCTTTCCACTGGATGCTAGCTTGATCAGCGTGGACAGAAAGTTTCTACACTTTTTCACATTCTCCAGTGTGTCCTGCAAGCACACACAAACAAACAGCATTTTTCTTAAATATATACATCAGATTTACAGTAGCAATGTAGAGCAGAACACAAAATAGCCTAAAATGAAACATCTGTGGAGTATATTATTTCATTTTTGACAGATTATGCAGACAAAAGCATTCAAGGTTAGCACTTCTCTCTTACAGCTGTGATAGCTGTCGGAGTGACAGGGGTCCCAGTGGCCCCAAGGGGCCCTGCCCTCTGTGTTACTGCTGTGGCTGCAGATCCAGGCTGTACTGTGGTGGCCGTTCCTAGCGGCTGACCCGGGGTGGTGGCAGTTCCTCCCAGCATAATGGTGTTCTATATGAGTCAGTGAATATGCAGTCATGAGACGAGACATAGGAAAATGACAAGGTCAGAGTATCAGTTTTGACATGTCTGGTCCCAGGGCACAGTACATTCAGCTTCAGTAGGACATAATACAATTTTGTCTTCCAAGTTTTATTTTTCCAATAAAGAGCTAAATATTGTATGTTTGCTGTCACAGATATTTGTACACTTTGTACTCAACATTTACTCTTGGGAGCTTTACGGTTCTTGTCTTCCACTCCTAAATTACATCCCAACTTACTATAAAAAAATGTGATTTGCAAATCAGACAATGAAAACTAAGGATGTTTAGTAAAAATGTATTAACCTTTAAGGGGACTTCCATGGCAACCACAACAATCATAATTCACAAGAAGGATTAATACCACCAGCAGGGTTTTCGAAGTGAGCATCAAAAAGGTCAGCCAGATGAGACAGAGAAATTAAAACAAATGTGCTGACCTGGCCGCAAAACCCAGCCTTTGTTTGCAGTCATTTGGCAAAAAAGATGAAGGTACAACCTGTGAAACAGGTTTCAGCCTGTTTTTATCAAGCATTTTAGATTAGGAAATCCATCCTAGCTGGTCCAAGAGACATGCATGTAACCCTACTTTAGCCGTGGGAGTAAAAGCCTTATCTTAACTTTCTCATGCTAGGAAACCACTCCTATCTTCTCCAGGATTTAGGAGAGTTGCAGAACTGTTCCCAGCAGGTGGACAACGATGGACAAACACGTGCAGGTTCAATGAGAAATGGAAATATCAAGAACAATTTATCTAAAATAACAGCAAGCTTCTTTAAACACACTGACTGCATTCAAACCTGTGGGAGTTTAGTGAATGCGAGGAATACTGAAAAACTCCATCAGTTTCTCTGAGTCACAGGAGGTGCAGAACTAAGAGATGGACCTGACAATTTTTAATGGCAGTTGGTGCTTGATAACTTTCTACCCTACACACTGAACTAAATACCCAAAAGGAATGTGTGGTGGGGTTACCTGCAGTACAGGAGGCCTCTGCAGTTTGGTGGTGGCCGTCACAGTGGTCTGGACTGTGGAACCTTGTTTAATAATAGTGGTGGGGGTAACCGAGCGAGCCAGCAGTGATGCGCCCGGAGCCTGCAGATAAGCAGGGGATATGAAAGGAGGTGTTACATAAGACACTATGTACGAGTTGAACAGTACAGAGAAGAAATGACGTTGCACAATTTATAATTTCCCCAATACACTTTGCAACATTTTTTTTTAATGTTACATATTTTCACCATATATATGCTGCTTTTAACTCCTGTAGCTCGCTTTGGAAAGGAAGGAACACCTCGTTTTGCTCCATATCATCTTTTTTTTAATCAAAATATTTTAAAACAGCAGATTTAGCATTTTTGCAGGGACATTTAGCTTTTTGACGATTTCTTTTAGTTTCTTAACTAATTTTAAAGTTGGATGCAAAACTCCACACATGCTAAAGAAAATGAATCTAGTCTGATTGGTCATCTACCATTCAGCCATAGTGTGCAGCAACCAAAATGTAATATAAGCAATAGAAATTATAAGAAATCGACTTTACGTGTTTTTGTTTACAATTTGCAACGAAAAAATTTTTTTTTGTTAGTTTTAATTTTCTATCAGAGAGTAAAATTGTATATATTGTATGACACGATGCGCCTAACTTTACTTCTGACATTGAAACATTTACAGGGTGACTACTGAAATTGTGTTCATTATTGTGACTGTGTACACTGTCGCTGTGATGGGATGCTCAAATGATATATAGCTCAGGCCTAGTATTATGTATCCACTGATTACATTTTTTCTTTCCCAATACCAGTTCTGAAACCTAAACTCAGGGTATCAGTGAATATTAAGAAAAGATCTAATATGGTTTCTCTTTTTTTTCTGTTTCAGTTTAAAATCTGCATAGCTCACAGTGTGGAACTGGTGGGTATCGTTCCTCTGCACCTACACATCAAATCCTACCTATAAGTGAAAATGTTTATACACCAACATTATTTTAAAGTTCATGTTAATTCTAATTATATTGTTTTAGAAGGTTTACAGAATTTTGCTGTTACAGTTATATAATAACAGTATTTAAAGTGCGTCTGTCACATCTGGCTGATACTCAGTCAATAAGGTCAGTATCTGCATAAATATTGATCCAGTATATCAGATCTACGCATTACTACCTAACAGGAACGACATTTTCTGCTTGTGACTGTGGCCATGCGTCCAGCATTGCTGGTACCTGTAAAGAGGTGATCTGGACAGGTGGAGTGCTTGTGGGAGCTGCAGGTCGCGGTGTCATGGCACTTTGGGACTGTGATTGAGCCTGCATCTGAGCCAAAGTCTGCTGGTGAATCATCAGCAGCTGCCCACTCTCACTGCGAACCAAGACCATGCCTGCAAGAGGCAAACGTCAAGGAGGTTAAGATGTCATAGCTCAGGACTTTTCTTTCTTGATCAGCCTCATCAATATACTGTATGTATGTATGTATGTATGTATGTATGTATGTATGGAGTTTCTAACATGAAGGGATATGAATTATTCATCTTCAGGTCTATTGATGCATGGATATTACCTTGGCTGGGAGGTCTATGTAGAGATTTCCAACCAGTCAGCGACCGGTCAGACCAAAATGAGCCACAAACATGGTTCTATAAATCAAAAGCATTTCAAGCCACAACACAACGTGTAATTAGAGGTTGTTAAGCATCCTCAACACAACACAACTGAAAGTAAAACTTTGTTCTTGCAGCCGATACTTTATTGGAGGCCAGTGTATTGCCGTGCAGTGGAGCCTGGTGTTTTGCCTGCCCATTCTCAATGAAAAAGGAGAGTGGCTGTGTGATCCGTGACTGGTCTGCAGTACACAGTAATACACTGATATACAACAAAGCCAAGTTACCAAGTTACAGAGAGGACAGTCAGGGGCATTAACCAACAAACATTGTCATGCTGAGTTGTAGGGGGATACATGTCATTAAATGTTGTGGCTAAAATGTTGTTTAATGATGTTTTTATGGTGTGTGTTATTTTGGTCTGATCAGCCATTCTCTGATTGGGACAGCTCTGTACACAGGACTCCCAAACAGAGATCATTTCCATGCAAAAAAGTCAGAATTATCCCATTAATAGCCTGAGATTAAAATAAGAGTATTATCCGAGGTCAGAGACAAGCCTTTGCAAACTGTTTAAAACACACACATGGGAAAGATACTTAGTTATACAGTAAATAGCTGTTGATATTAGAACATTTTGCTATTGTCTCTGACTAGACACAGTAATAGAAAGCAATGGACTGCAACAGAATGCTAGTTTGAAATACCATGGGAGGAATATGAGCACTGACTGTCCTCAAGGCTTTTAATTTCTTCTGCAGTTAGTACCTTGCCCATCTCTAATCTGTTGTTCGTGGCCCCAGGAGAAAATCAATTCTATGTCCTCTCTGCTTACAACAATAAGTCTCAAACCATTACTTGTCTATTCGCACAAGTGCCCCTAAGAGACGGGTATAAATAAAACGTTGGATAGCAACAAGTTTCGGACAAAGTTATCGCTGACTGACGAGGCCTAAGGCAGCAACACTGTGTCACATCTAACTTGTTGGAGAAAAATTCCTGATGCTCTTAAACTGTTAACTAAGTTACCTGGAGGGAGCTGAATGTTTTGGATATTCGGGGCGTTTTGTTGAGGCTGAGTGAGTCGAGGGGCCAACACCTGTTGAGCAATAGCTCGTATCCCGCCAGGAGGAGTGGCAGCGATTGCCGGCGTCACTGAGGTCCTCAAGCTCTGTAAAACCGTCGGGCTCCTCACGGTCGCCGTCGTCCCTGTCGCAACAGTGGAAGCCACGACGTGTGCGCCGGCGTGCATTATGGTCTTTGTGGAGTCGAACTTGGCGACGAGAGGACCGGCCGTGCTGGTAACACTGACGGCCGGTGCTGATAAAACCGTGGTAGGGTTGCCTCCGCTTTGTGAGGTGTTCGTGGGAGTTTGCATAGGTGGCCTCACAAGCGTGACCGTGGGCACACTTTTCACAGAGGGCTGCGACGCAATCACAGGCGAGGGCACGGCATTCTGCGCACTCGTCGAAGAAGTCCGAATAATAGTACTTGGTGTTGCAGATAAAACCGCTGCGCTTCCTTTGCTCACAGAAAGAGGTCCGTTGTTTACAAGCGTGACAGCGGGCTGCGAGCTGTTGCCGCTGCTGTCAGCAGATGCGCCTCCGGGGATATGACAGTTCGTCACCGCAGCACTTCCATTCAAAGTTTGAGCACCGGTCGTTCCAGGCTTCCCGACACAAGATGTCGCGTCCGTTACTACCATAACGACTCCGCTAGCTGTCCCCGACTTGGACTGACTCTGAGCGACTGTCACGCTCGGTCCCGCCGCCGATGTGGTCCCGACTGCTCCATCCATGCTTGAGCCGTGGGACCCTGTGCTGTTAATGACACCTCCTGTCCCTACAGCATCGGAAACACATGAAAACAAGGGGGTGTCGAACAACTCTCCGATTCGCATCAGTTTCGGGAAACACACAAGTGAAGCCAAGTTAGCTACAATTAGTTGGACAACGTGACTAAAATAAGCTAATGTTAGCTAACCGGAGTGGACAGCTATCTTACCTGCTTTAGCAAGCTCTTGTTGTGAAAGTCCCATTTTGCTGCCCTGAACATTGGATTTACTACCTACAGCTGACTTGCCAGCGTGATTTGCTGCAGACTGGACCTTGGCTGTTGTGTTGACGTGACCTGCTCCTGTTAGCTCAGACTCCAGAGACCCGACCAGATCACTAACTACTTTTTCGTCCACCTCTGTGTTGAAGAAAACATCATCCAGCAAATCGGAGCCCGCCGCCATCTTTGCCCAGCTACGCTCGTTCGTGAGACGCATGCGCCGATTGGATGCAGCCTCCGTGACGCGGCCTCACCGGGCGTTGCGATTGGTCCGTCGAGGAAAATAAAGCCTGGAACAAACGCCTGTGAGCTGCAGTGTGGCATGCATGTGCTGGCGCTCAGCTGCACGGGAAAACAAACGACACTCCTCACAGAGCTGCTCCTGGTGGGACACACCGAGGAAACTCTCTGAGAAAGTTTCTGTGTAGTACAACATATAATTGCAGACTTGTGCACAGTAGCGAGGCATTTTGTATCCATTCGACTTTATCACAGACGACTCAAAATGGCTGCGTTGTTGCTATTTTCTGTCCAGGAGACCAGCAGCAGCTGCCTCGGCGCTCACAGACAAACAGCAGGGATGTGTCGCTATCTGGGTGTCCCGCTCTTTGAGAGCGGAGATCGGCATTTACCAGACATATGCTGGGGCTTCTCGACGCTACAGGAGTGCATATCTATGACTTAAAACTTTCAGAGAGATGTTACCAGAATAATTGTTTATATCAGAACAAATATCACACAAGTCCAAATAAATGTAATAAATAATCATAACTAAATCATGCCAAATATCGGACATGAGCCATAAATGGAAAGCACAGCCGCTACAAGGACTGGCTGTGGATTAGTGTACGTCTCACTGCCAGGTGCGTTTGAGACAATCAGTGGGCGTGGTTTCGGATCACCTGTGGGCGCCTATAAAGTGTTTCTGCTCGCTCCGCGCTTTGGATGCTGGCGCGCGATGTGAGTCCTTGTAGAGATTTATACGCAGCTGGCGTAGATGTACAGCAACCATGAGTTCAACGAAGCCGTACATCGGCTGTAAAATAGGGTTAATTTCGAAAGCCCAAAATCGCTACGAGGGGATTTTGTATACGATTGATAAAGTGAACTCCACGGTAGTGCTGGCAAAAGGTGAGTGGTGTAGGCCTATGCACTTAAGGAGATAGCGGGACTACTGAAATACGGATGTCACTTTGACTTTCTCAAACATTGTCCTTTCATTAGTCAAGTGTTTTGGAACGGAGGGCCGTCCCACTGACAGACCAACACCACCCAAGGATGATATCTATGAGTACATCACTTTCCGGGGAAGTGACATTAAGGATATCACACTGTGTGAACCTCCGAGATCTTACCATGGCCTGCCCCCGGATCCTGCGATAGTACAGGTATGCAAGAACACCATGGCTAACAGCCCACGGTTAAAAGGGCTAAGAGTGAAAAAGAAGTATGTGAAGACCCAGATCATGTGAATTAAATTGTTTTTAACATCTTTTGTTCAGTCATCCAGTTCAGGCTCTTCAGGCGTCTACCCCACTCTTGGACCATTTAGCCCGCTAAGGATGCCCGCCTACAGTCAGATTGCTGCCAGCTCTCTACTTAATCAGCAGTATGCTGCAGCCCTTGGCCTTGGTAAGTTAATGAGCACAAATTAATTCCTAGTAGACTGACCATAAACCCACACCCTTAGTGTAGCTGACATCTGTTAAGTTTTTTTATTTATTTATTTATTTATTTTTTCAACACATTATTCAGTTGTATTCTTCATGCAGGGCCTGTGCTTCCAGGCTTTCATGTTAGAAGGGGCCCCATGGTGGAAAAGGCTGTTCAAACCCTCCATATGGAAAGGTATAGGCAGAGGAGAGGCTTGACTGCATCCCAGGAGCAGGAGCAGCTGTGGGAGAGGAGGCAGCCCCAGAGGACCAGAGGAGAGAGTTCCCAGATCAGAAGGGGTACTGGAACCACAAGTAAGCATGCTTAATCACAGTGATGAAAGGCAAAATAAAATACTGTGTCCAGTAATTGACATTTGTTTAACAGCCTTGAAAGATTTTACAGTTATTTGGGGAATTGTGGGAATTCTGCATGTCTATCTATGCAATTGCGAGCAGTCTTAAGTGAGGGTAAATGTTCTTTTTGAATTTAAGTGAAGCCAGGCCCAGTTGTGCCCAAAGCTCAGCAGGAAACTTGGCAGCAGAATGATGAAAACAGGCCACCACCCAGAAGAAGACAAGGTAATCGTTAACTTACAGGTTTGTAAAAGAGTGAAAATCAGATTTTTCTGGACACAAATAACAGAAAAAATTCCTATTAACAAATCAGTGCATTATTTATTTTATATTTTTAATTGATCCCAGGAGCTCGGAGGCGTAGGAACCGTAGTAGAGGCCAGTTGATGGTGGCAAATTCTCTATCTGCCACCCTTAAGTTTGACACAGACTTTGATTTTGATTCCTCAAATGCGCAGTTTATTAAGGAGGAACTGGAGAGAGAAGGGCAGGACAGGATGACTTTGAAAGGTTGGTTCATCAGCTCAAGTGACCACAAATGCACCACTGCATTCATATTTTTTTTTTATTTATTTATTTTTTTTAAAACACTAAATCCTTGTTGAAGGACACAGTTTAACCCTTACTGTATCATACTATGATATACAATTATTAATGCTCTGTCTTGCAGGTCAGCTCTAAATCACCTAAATTGTAGGTAGTGGCTTAGCAGCGTCAGCATCAAGGCTAATTCTGGCATCAGGATTTGGTCAACATAGAGGCAGTGATTACAGCACTTTTCATGATCATTATATTCTCTTTTCCATACACTTGTGCAAAGATTTTTGCGTTCACCTTGCTAGGTCTTCCATAGCGAATCCCTCCAGGGTCCATAAAGTGCGTGTTTTTGTCTGCAGATGGAAATCATGAGGTAGAGAGAGAAAAAGAGGAATTGCACTCGACTGCAGAGGATGATCATTTTGGACCAAAATGCTACTATGACAAAGCAAAATCCTTCTTTGACAACATCTCGTCTGGTAATAAGTTCAGGTAAACTTTTTATCCTCTATCCAAACACTAGTTTCTCCTGTATTTAGAGCTACAGGCTTGTGCCTCTTTTGCTTTCAACCAATGGTTTCAGACTAACATGGGCAGAGGAGCGGAAGCGCAATCTCGAGACTTTTGGGGTCCCTGGACGATTTCTGAGGGGCCAGGGTTTCAGAGGTGGCTATACTGGACGAAGAGGATGGGGCGCTACTCAGACTCTACCTTCTTACAGAATCGGGTCAAAAAGGTCACGGTTTGATACCAGGGCACTAAAGCAACCTAATGCTCGTGACGACCAGTGATTCATTTCCCTCATGTATAACACATGGGGTTGTGTTTTTGTGTCTCTGTGCCATGATGATCAGCAAAAGCAGCTCTGTTGGCACTGTATGAAGAAGGATTTTTTTTTTTTTTTTTTTCCTCCCCCCTTAGGCAGTTATACTGCGCACAAATTGCCAGGATTTATTTTTGTCCATTATGTCATTTGGTATCCAGTTTGAATATGGATGCATGGCACACTAAATGTACTACTGTGTGTCAAAATATTTTCATTTTTTTCCCCCCTCAGGCTATTTCCCTGAATGTTTTTAATTTTTTTTGGGAAGTGAATATTGACATTTGTTTTGTTTTCTTCTACTTGAGAAATTTCACTCCTAAATGTGTTGGTTTCATGTTCAAATGAGTATCTTGCTTTGCATCTCGGGAGTATTCATCATTTTTGCTTATATTTCATTACCAAATGTTGTAAACATGACTATTATCAACATAAAATGAACTAAACCTAAATGTATTTAAATGCTAAATCTTGTGCATGTGCTTTATTCTGTCTTATTGAAGCAACAAATGAGGATAATTTAAATAAACTGGAAACGGCTAATGCATTTGTCTCATGTTCTATAAATCTTGAGATGGGTCGCTTGGTATGGAAACTGCACAAACGTCCCCGATTTTTCAAAATAGCCCGACCTGGAGATGCTCGGTGGGTGTCAGGTGCGTGATGGTATCGTTACAAAAAATGAGCACGAGACTGTGGTATCATAATTTGACCTTCAAATTTTCCTGAAGGTGCTTAAAAAACAACTTTTGAAACTCCCCTTCACAACAGCTCCTCGGAGCTTTTGCGCACCGAGCAGCGTGTACAACGTGGACCGATTGGCTTTCATGAATCAAAGGATACCCCGTCTACAGTGAGGGGAAAGTGGTAGGCTACTCACCGTCTGGGCTATACCAAAAACGGAGGGAGAGGGATTATCCCTTATCATGCAATAGTTTATTATATGTCATTATTTTCACGCAGACCATAAATAATACATTAGGCCAAACCACGTGTTTAATTACGGCAAGAGAAATCCAGTGTTTTCTCATTTTTCTTCCTCGACGACAAAGCATTGGCTTCGGCAATACCCCTATTTCCTAGTAATGGAGAAACTATGGAACCAAATAGAGGGCAGCGCTCCAGATAATAAATATTAGAATAAAAGAAGCGCTTTTATTTCACATATGACAAAATGTCGGTGGCATTTTCATCGGCGCGCCCCAGGAGTAAAGTGGAGGTGACACAGCAAACGATTCAAAAGGTAAAAGTCTTGATGCGTCGCCGCGTTTGTTATTATATATCAGTCTGGATGGGAGTGTGTGGTCCGCGTCTAGTGCAGAGAAAGTAGCCTGTGGTGAATATCAGAAGAAATGGCAACTGGTAATGTAACGTTACAGTCAGATGAAGGTGAGAACCAAACAAAGCCATGACGGTGATGTAGGCGACCGCTTCCTGCGCTCCACACTGGCTGGATCCCCGTTTCCTTGCGATGCTCTTATTCTCTTTTCGTTTCTTTTTCCAGACGAATGATGAATAGTGTGTGTGCGTGTGTGTGTGTGTGTGTGTGTGTGTGTGTGTGTGTGTGAAATAGATCACCTTTACATTTTGTGACTTGTTTCCACGAATTTTTAAGCACAGCACCTTTACTTGATTTTATTAATTAGAGGTGCTAGTTCCTTTACAGACAGCGTCCCATTTGGTTTAAACGGTCATTGTGGACACCAGCTTTGTTGTCCAAAAATACTATATATATATATATATATATATATATATATATATATATATATATACACACATACATGTATATATATGTATATATAAATATATTAAGGCAGGGTAGAGTAGGATGGAGGGAAACTGAGCAGCACAGGACAGTCATCTGCTGCTGCTTTTATTCTTGACTGAACCGTTTATACGAATATTTCTGGTAAAAACGCACTACTCATCCTTAAAACAGGGACTTTCCAGCGATGTCCTAAATACAGACTGTGAGAAGCTGCTGCTTCATTTGGCTCCATTATGGGGAAAAAAAAAAAAAAAAACTAGATAAAACTGACCCAGAAAAAATGTTCTAGGCTGGTTGAAGTTCTGAGAATCCAGGGCATAAGTGTAATGTCTTAATAGCACATATTATTGTGTATAATTTAGCCTGAGCTGTGATGTGACATACTATGAACTGAAGAGGCTTGTTTTGTTGTCTCCCAAAGATGTTGGATGAAAATCATCACTTAATACAATGTATAATGGATTACCAAAGCAAAGGAAAGACAGCCGAATGCACACAGTAAGGGTTCTTTTTTTCTTCCTGACCAATGCCTTGTAAATGTCATATTAAAGCCAATGGGATTAAGTAAAACTGTTTCATTTCCCCTTTTTGACAGGTATCAGCAGATCCTGCACAGAAATCTTGTTTACTTGGCCACAATAGCAGATTCAAATCAGAACATGCAGTCACTACTACCTGCGGTGAGCCCTTCATGAAGTTTTCCGGAAAATGTTAACGTTGTAGATTTCCCATCATTCCGCTCTTCTCCCCTATTGTTTGTAATTCCTTTCTATGACGTTTTTGGGTACTAAAGGAAGCTACTTTTGTATGGCACAGAAGTAAACATTTCCTTGCCGTTTTCCATGTAATTTGTCCACTGATCAAACTATAGAAAAACCAAAATATTCTCTTTTATTCTAATTGCCAGTGCTCCATAGGAGATTGAGTAAATATGAAGCACAGGGATGAGTACAGAAAGTAAATGAATGAAGAACAGCATATATAGATGCATAGTGTGGAAAAAAAATCTCAATGAACCCATTGTCATTGAGTTATGATTGCTTATGCAGTTAATTAACATGCGTCTCAACTTTTAGCCTCCCACTCCCAATATGTCGATGGGTCCTGGAGGGATGGGTCAGAGTGGGGGACATGCTCCAAGCAACCTCGGCGACACAATGGCACCAGGACTGCCCCCCACATCGATGATGCAGAGCCAAATGAGCAATGGTGAGAGGTCATCACAAATGTGCATTTTACAGATAACCTCTGGTCCATGTTATTTTCTACACAAACCCAGACTCATTGTTCACACATACAGCTCCATCTTGTTGTCCGTCCTCTGTCTTTAGTCCTTGTCTGATCCTGACTTTGCTGCATGTTTGTCTGCAGATACAATACCCCATCCTGTCTATCACAGTACCTGTTTTATTTATTGTCTTATTGCCTGCAAGAATCTATGGTCTTATATTCAACTAATAGTCCGATAGCCCAAATTAGTTTGCAGCTATAGCAACTTTTGCTTTCTTTATTTTTCTAATCCATTTATACACACATCATCAACCCTCATGACTCTATCCTTTAATAACTACGCAAGCTTCCTGTAAAGATGAACTGAATGTGGGTCCATGATTAACATGACATGGTGGCACATGGGAACGTATGCTGGCTGCTCTTACTGTGCCTGTGTGTCGTCAGGCCCCAGCCATGCCCCCATGCAGCAGCAGTCTGGTCAGGTGCAGTCGGCTGTTCCCTCCACATCCCTCAGCCTGCCAGCCAGCAGCTACGGTAGCTCGGCCTCGGCCTCCGGCTACAGCCATGCTGCACCATCCTCCCAGGGCAGCATGATCCAGGGCCATGGTCCTGGCTATGGCTCTTCCTCCACATCCTCCTCTTCCTCTTCCTCCTCCCGCAGCAACCTCAACATGCAGTCCAACCAAGGTGAGCTAGGTGTAGAATAATCCAATAATCAGAAATCTGAGTCTTTATGGAAAGGAATACTTTCAGGCTTATGGAAGGAACATTCCAAAAGACTTAATTTCATAAACCATACTCCTAATTGATTATTTATTTGTCACTGGTGTATAATGTGAGTTTTGGCAGTAACGTGAGGGGAAGGGAGTGATGAAAGTAATGCCTTTCAAGTGTTCAGGGTAAGGTAGAAACCATATGGTAAAACAGATTTCTGAAATAACTCTGAATGTGTTCCTGACAAACTCCCCCTTGATCTCGCTTAAAAGCATTTTCTTACATGCATATCTGCATTAACTGATTTGTAAATTCCCTCCTGGTCCAGTGTATCAATCAAAATACACATTCAGTTCATCAGAGAGGTTTCCTGCCTCCTCCCTTTTTTCCTTCTGCTCCAGGCTTTACCTCTCCTAATCTCTGATCCCTGACCCTGAGATGCTGCCCTCCTCTCCCTGGATGTCTGTGTGTATTTACTGTACCTCTGTTTTTCCACTGACTTCACTGGCTTTGTTTGCATTTATACTTTAGAGCAGCGTCTTGAAAGCGTCTCGTCAAATAGATTTTTCTTTAAGAGAACCCTGACTGCTATGGACCCATTTTTGCTTTTTCCTGTGCCCTTATTGTCATGGACCTCCTACTACATTTGTTTATTTATCAGTTTAATTATGTACATTTCTGCCAGTCTTTCAGTTCCCTGAATGTTGTGTATGCAGTCGAATGCTAATGCTGATACGTGCATAGAGTTTATCTGTGTATATTAATGTATGAGATCTCTCCCCCCATAATCCTACCTCCTTCCCAGTCTCCATGATGCACCAACAATCCGCAACTCCGCACTACTCCTCAGCCCAGGCTGGGGGACCACACTATCAGGGACAGCAGGCCATGGGCATGATGGGTCAGGGCAGTCAAGGGAACAGTATGATGTCTCAGAGGGCCATTGGATCATACCGCTCTTCACAGCAAGGTAGGTGGTAAGACTTATCCATGCTACTCTGCTTTAGCAGTGGGCTCAGTGAGTTTGTTTGTGGTGTGTTTGAGTGCTAAAGTACATATGTAGATGGATAATGTGTGTGTGGGACTGTCAACCGGTTTCAAAGTGCTCCAAGTGTGGCTCTGGATGCCAGTCTCTGAGTTTCCAGATTGCTAGAACAGCTAAGTTTGCTGCGGAAGTCCCTGATAAGTATTTTCATGGCATTGGGGTTAATTAAAGCTCATAAAGTAAGAGTGATACTAAAAGTCTGCAAATTAATCTAACCCAGTTGACTTCCTGCAGCTTTTGGAAGCAGATGGAGATGTATCACTCTAGTCACATTAGGTTCCTGTCTCTGTAAATCACTTAACTTGTGCTGTGTCAGCATGTGCCTAATAATAGCTCCACCCTGTCCTGTTATGTCGTTTGAAGACTAGGCACGTAGTAACTCTGATATATAAAAAGGATGGAATACTGTTTCCAGGGCAACAGGCCATGGTTGTAAGTCCTCATTCAACCTGGTACACTATTATCCTTGCGTGACTGGGTGAAGTATTTCCAGATAGAACTGTGTTATGGAATTGTTGTTACCATAGTTAAGCTGGGTGACTCGCCCGGCCATACCCTGATTGGTTGTGGGGCTGTTGCTAGGGCTTCTCTATCAACTGTGGCTCCTTGGTCATATTGGGATATATCAGATATGTTGCTATGAAATTGTTTTGCCATTGTTGCAGAAGTTAAGATGAAAATATTATTCATGCTAATGCTTTTTTCTGTGTTTGGAAACTTTTTGGTCCATTGTGGATTTAAAAAAAGATTAGAATGTGCAAGTTTCTATGGTGTATCTTTCTGAGAGTTTTTGTTCTGTTGGTTTTCTGAGTTTGTTTGATAAAACTGAAAGGGAAAGGGAAGGAGTGGAATCTGGAGTTTCTGCACACCACCACCAAGCAGAGATCAGATTCTCCCTGATAACCGGCTTTCTGTAATCCTCATTTTCTCCTCAAAATTACATCTACTAGAATTTTTCATGGAATTATTTATTGGAATTGCTAAACTTTAACTAGTGTTTCTAAAACTTGGGTTGGCCTGCAATAGCTTTTTTTCATTTTATTATTGCCCCCTTGGAAAATCATGGCACTCTACATTATTTAACTATAATTAAAAAACATAATATTAATTCATTCTTTAAAAAAAAATTTTCTTTTTGCTTCACAGCGAAATGATGACTTCCAAGAAGGTTGTCAATAATATTGTTGGTTATAATATTTTCTTTTTATCTTTCATTATTCTTAATACACACATATATGCTCACACACCCCTTCAGATTGCCTAAATCGGCCAACTGTTCTGGCGCAGCCCCGTTAGTCTCCAACTGTTTAACCAATCGTGGTGTCGCCTGTCTTGCAGGATCTGCACAGCAGTACATGGGACAAGACGAGTTCTACGCAGAGCAGTATGGACACACTCAGAGCTCCAGCGAGCCCATAAACCAGCAGTATTACCCTGATGGTAATCATGCACATCCATAAACTTTATACACACAGCTCTCAAACACACAAATCCCCATTACAGGTCATGCCATTTCCTTTTAGCACTATCCCACAGGCCTGAGCCATGTTTGCTACAGCGCTGAAGCTTCAGCTCTTCTGCTCAGTCATTGTCTTTTTTCCTTATTATGGGAGATGAAAAGTTTTGAAAAAAATTGCAAAAGACTAACGTTGGTCTCAATTCTGTTTCCTCCCACTGTGTCTGTGTCCATACTGTCCCCTTTGGTGTGCCGAAATTTCAGATTTCAGAGAGTGCAATAGCAGTGTGTTGAGGAGAGAGTGCAAAACTTCATCCACGGTGTTTCTTTGTGCTTTGGGCTTAATATTTAAGTGAGAAGCCTTGAAAAATGTTTATGCTTGTAGTTTTGTCGTTCCACATGTCCTATGAACGTTTCGGCTTCAAACTCTGAATAATAGTTTCTCTTCTGTATGTAATTGTATTTTGCCTTTGCAGAGGAGTCTTTGCATGTTTTGAATCGTGTTCTCTACAGGTCATGGGGAGTACTCTTATCAACAGTCTTCATATGGTGAGCAAGGCTATGACAGGTCCTTTGATGAATCTTCACAGCATTACTATGAAGGAGGTAACGGTTATTCATTTTGTAATATTAAACCATGTGTTTTAGGTATATTTTCTTGCAACTTCACACCTCAGTTTGTCCAAGTGTTTCCAACCAAAACTAAAAGTAAAATACTAATTCACGGACTTAACAGCTGACATACGTACCTGTGCACATCTACCTCCAGGTAACTCTCAGTACAGTCAGCCACAGGCCCAGTATCAGCAGAGCTCTGGTCAGCAGCAGCCCTTCAGCCAGCAGCAGTACTCCTCTCAACAAGGCTACACCGGACAGCCACAGGGATACGGTTAGAACAATCAGTAACCTGCAGTATTGTGTGCATTCACACAAACAAACACAAAACACGATGAACAAATATATTGAGTGTAACCCCTCCACCACAGGACCTGGCCAGGGTGGATCCTCCCAGTTTACTCAGTATCAACAGGGTCAAAGCCAACAGTATGGCTCCTACCGCTCTTCTCAGGGAGGCCCTGGAGCACAGACGAGGCCCTATTCCTATGAACAGGTACATGACTGATGCCAAACATTAATGAGAATATGTGTGTAATCTGTGTAAAACAGCCTCATTGTAGATGAAAAAAATCTGTCAGTTTTTCAGTTTTCAATTAGAATACAGCAGGAAATAATGGCTTTGCTTTGCTTGCCACAAGAGGCGCTTCATGCCATAATCTGATTTCCCATGTTAAAATGTTTGCTTATGTAGGTGTACACTGGCACAGATTTTTGCACTTTATAAGAAGGTAAAGGAATAAAAACAGAGGGAACTATTCAGACTCCCTTTTCCGCAAAGAACCTGATTTGTAATACCTCATGATCTAAAACGTTGTTTCCTGTTTCCTCGCATAATTTTGCCTAAAACATCAGGAAAGCTGATGCATGTAGGAATAATGTGCTAATATCAAAAAACAAAATTGTACTTTGTGTCTGTCTCAGTGGTAAAGGAAACGAAAAGGAAAAGTGAACAACACAATGAATGAGATCCAATCCAGCCTCTCAGTTTAAATCTTTTTACATTGCAGGGTCAGTATGGAAATTATCAGCAATAAAGAACAACCTTGTTTTCCTGTTGGAAGAAAAGGAAATGTGCTGGGCCCAGCCGTGGATTATGAGATTTGGCTGCATCAGATTTATTATCCTATCATAACTCTTTAATCGTCATTTTTGCTGAGAAGAAACTTTCAAATGGTATGTTTCTTTATCTGTTTTGCTTGCAATAAGGTTGCAGCTGGTAGATGATGGCATGAAATGTTACTGGTCACCCACAAAAATTTAGGGTGCTTGTAGAATCAAGACAGTTAATGTAAATGTATGTATTAATTAACGTACTAAAAAGAAGCAGTAAAATCGTTAGAAAAGCCGCAACTTGCCTATATCCTCATCTTTTTTTTCTATCTTTGCCTTTCACTTATCTTTATTCTATTCCCTGCTTTTATTGTTTATTTATTTTACAAGCCTCTTTCTTATTGTTTTTTTTTTTTTTTTTTTGGTGCACAGAGAAGGATTGTGGTCTATGAGACTGTGGCTATAAAGAGCTAGCTAGCTAATTGGCCTTGAGGGAATTGCTCCTTGATATTTATCTAATAGACTAGGTCCAGCTTTTGCTTTAATTCCTAGTAGAGACACTGATATATCTCATGATAATGGAAATTAATTTTATGAAGGTGAAAATGTTAGTCCTTAAACCTGAGTCGATCAGGGGGGGTTTGTCTGTGTTAGTCAAACTGTGATGTGTTGCTGTGTGGTCTAACATTATGTGTTTTCACTCTCTACATATGTCTACACAATAGATAGCTGACTGATCAAGACTTAAAAGTGTTTATCATTGTCCATGATATACATACATTGTGGTGGTATTTTTTACACTACATTTCCCCTGGCAATACTCTGCGCAGACATATAGTATGGTTTTTGTGCAGAGTTAAGAGGTATTACACTACTCTGATGCTATTCAGTAAGGATTTTACATAAATAGTAATTGCCACTTTGTCTGCACTTTATTTTGCAGTGACAGTATATGTATTGTTTGATATTTCGTATTGTAGTGGAAATCGGGCTGTTTTTTTACAAATGATCCTCAAAAAGCCAAAGCAACACAGGAACAGAACAGTAACATGTCCTGCATCTCTACTTCAATAAGTGCAATACACTCAGTCAGTCATGTTGAGTTTGGTTCTTATTGTGACCTTAAAATTTGTAGCATTATATGTAGTTTCTTGACATATAATGATGGCAAAGACTATGGTTGGTTTGTCTTATGTTATTAGATGTGACATTGTGGGTTTCAACTTACATATCATATATAAGAAAATTATTTTCTGTATGTATGTGACTTATGAACAGATTATGCGAAGTCTTTCATCATAAACATAAAGTGTACTACTTCATTTTTTTCCAGTGAAAACTTTATTATCAACTATCTGTATTGTATGAGATGAAGAAAATAATGTTAAAGATAAGACAAAGGGGTATAGAAGGTTAATTTTAATATTGGGATGGTATACAAGCACACATGCCTTATTTTACATATTTAGCTATGTTATTTCATTATCTATCTATCTATCTATCTATATCTATCTATCTATCTATCTATCTATCTAGCTAGCTATCTGTCTAGCTATCTATCTAGCTATCTATCTAGCTATCTAGCTATCTATCTGTGTGTTAACAAAATGGACATATATATTATGTTGTTTATTTATTTATTTATTTATTTAAAAGAAGTCAGACACACCTCTGGTCATTTCACTAATCACTGTTTCTTACGGTTTGATCAGTAATAAATATTATTAGTGTGACTGCGAGGGTTCAGTTTTGCAGTATAACCTGTAGTAACTCAGCTTACCTCAGAGGGGTAAATTAACACAATAGTTGCAGTCATTTTGCAGGGTTAATCAAGAATGGGAGATACCTGGCTGTCAAACAGCTAAATAACTATGTACCACCCAACAGTGACAATCACAGGCTTCTCTCTACTACAATGAATCTGTGTCAGTGTTTCATTTTAATGTGACCTGAACATGTATGGCAAGTATTTTCCAGTTCTCTGTAGTGTGTCATCACTGATGTGGGTGGTACGCCTTGTTTGTGTGTGTGTGTGTGTGTGTGTGTGTGTGTGTGTGTGTGTGTGTGTGTGTGTCTGTGTGCGTGCGTGTGTGTGTGTGAGTGTGTGTGCGTGTGCGTGCTTGCATATATACTAGAGAGAGCAAAATAGAGACAGTGAGCGAGAGGAAGTCAAGTTTGGTGTGTATAATCCAAATATGAATGTTATCTACTTGTCTATTGTACGACTACATTGCCTGATCTTTTCTGCTGTCTTTTGTTACTGTTTGTTATATAAAAATAAACTGACATTCACCTTTTGTATGTCTGCATTTTGTGTCTTTATTAAGGAAATGTCAGTGGTCACACATCATATTAATGATGTCATTATTATCACACTTATTATAGTTATTAGTATGTGTAACATGTACTTGTTTTAGCGTTGTCTGTTTTCAGTTCATTTGTGTGTTAGTATGTTGAAATTCCTGTAAATTGTTATAGCTAATGTGATTTAGTCAATACGAAAGTGGCATTTCTGTCAGATTGCCAAACAAAATCCACCTGACAAAATATGCCTCAGACTAAAAATCTTTGATTTTTTTATTAACCTTTTCAGCCCCTAAAGAAGTGTTCAAACTTCCCTTAGCAGGAAGTTCAGCAAAAGTGGGCCACTTATTGGCAAATGCCCTGAGCCACTACTATAACAAACATTCACTCACATCAATTATTTTTTTGTGCAATGATACAACCCCTTAAAGATTCCCATGTAAAGTTTTGAAGAACAGTGACTGTTGTTTAAAAGCTTTATAGCCTCTCAAACCCAACAAGAACCCCTTTTTTCTTCACTCAGGTTTTTCAGGTTTAGTGGGACAGCTGGTTTGATTAAGTGGGACACTAAGCTACAATGTACTGTATATATTGTATATATACACCATAAAACCAGTTACTCGTTTTAAAGTTGAGGCTGATCGATGTATATCTACATACATACAGTATATACATATTTGTATAGACATAGACTCTGAAAATAAATAATTTAAATTTTGACACCCTTGATTAGATGTGAACTACCAACCTCTCCATTACAGCTTTAACATCTTGAGCCACACATCAATCTTGTAAATCATTCAATACAATTAATAAAACTGCTGAAATTCTGCATTAAACATCCTTACAAAAGTGTCCCACTTGACCAGTCACGAGTTTTGCAAATAACGTAGGACAGTGCTCAAAATATTGTCCAAGAAAACTGAAGATGACATTGTGCATTCTCATTTTATAATGCTTGTAATGGCTGGCCAACCTATGTTTACTTAAAACACTTTTTTGGGGGGTCCCATTCATTTCACTTTCACATAACAAATGCCAACCAGTCTCTTCCTGACTTGCAACCACACCCACAATGGCTATGACTAAAATTGACTGCTGAGGGACAGGCGGTGTTGTGGCAAGATTTTAGGATTAAAAAAATGTATTGGTTCCATTGAGTGAAATGGGAAAACAAGGCAATGCCTAAATGTCCCACCTTTTCTGAACCCACACTGTATGAAGTATTAAATACAAGGGGTAAGTTAATTAAAATTACCGTGACTGCAGTATATCAAAAAAATAAAAAATAAAAAGTCCTCTGGTTTTAACTCGAAAGCATTAAATCGGTGACGTTTCAGTGGTAGCACAGCAGCTTTTCTTCACATTTCTTGCTGCTCCTGTCTATCTATAAACCCTCACTCCACCACAGAGTGTGGCGGTAGAGGACCGAAATGACAAACCTTAATTAACAATCGCGTAGACAAACTGTCCCTTCGCGGATTCCGTAGTTGCGTGGGGTCTCCTGCAGTGCCAGTCCTGCATCCGAGCTGGTTTAATCGCTATGTTATTTGACTTTCCTATGAGCTTCCGAAAGTGATTTATGTCTGTCCTGAATTGACAGCATAACTTCACCAGCTATTTTCCCGACAGAATCCTGTTTTGCTCGCACCTAGTGGCGTGTACTGAGGCGCGCGGTTGAGTTGACATGGTTTAACAGTCGTTAGCTAACTAACTAGCTACTGTGGAACAATGCTGGCGACGTTGTCGAGAGTTAAAACGCCTCGGTGGCTTTCTCCGGACGTACTTTCACCATACGTGTTAGGACGAGGGGTTAGAGGAAACGAACTGAGCTCGTTCAGTCACGGCAGTCCTCCAGTACCAGCGGCGTGGAGACCGAAAGTCGCCGCCGGTATCAGAGATGTCAGCACCTCCCGCACGCTGTGCGCCAAAGTCCGAGGAAACCAGAAGAAGAGGGAGCTCTCAGAAAAGAAGCTGGTATGTATTTGAGCTACCTGTGCGTTATCAGGTTTTCCCATCCTAGCGTTTTTAAACTGATATTTAGTCATGTGCGTATTTTCCTCAATGATCTTAAGTTCTCTTAAGAATATACTAGTGTTAAATAAATCTACAGCTGACCGGCCAGTTGTAGAGTCTCTGTCATACACCTCTTGGTAAAGAGACAGAAAGAGAAACAAACTGCATATCCTCTAGGTGTAATCCACCCTAGTGTTGTGTTGATGATGACCTGCAAACTATCAGGACTGTTTAAAGTAGAGCCCGACCGTAGAGCCCGACTAAATTTTAGGGGCCTATGCCGATACTGATTTTAGGGAGTAAAAAAAATTTGATATCGATATATCAGCCGATATTCCTTATGTATGTGTGTGCGCGTGTGTATACATATATATATGTATGTATGTGAATATACACATACAGTATATGTTAGAGTAATATTGTAAAGGGAAAATGATGGGGACCGTATTAAGTTTCCAGCAATATATTTCACAAACTAGCTAGCAACTTAGCGTGAAGACAGCAATTGACTCAGCATCCCCGGCTGCTCAGCTTGGCATACTATGCTACATGTGCCGCAGACAGCACTGAGAGTATTGCAAACAATGGAGTCTGAGCGCGCTCTGTTGGACAAACTATGTGATGACACAATTTCTAAATAACCCCAAGCATCTTGTTTTTTGCATTACGTTCTGTAAGAAAAAGTTTTCATATCGGCGCATATCGGACAACACATACCCCGATACCAGTATAGCTGTGATTGGCCAGTATTGGCCGATAAAATTGGCCGACTGATATATCGGTCGGGCTCTAGTTTGAAGCGTGGGTCACCCAACTGCCTAATTATTACTTGATGTGGACCATAGACCCGTCACTTTGTAGACCATCGCCGTGTGAAGCTGGTGGCTGGGTCAGGCGGTAAAGGTGCCTGCAGCTTTCACAGTGAGCCCCGAAAAGAGTGGGGTGGACCGGATGGAGGGAATGGAGGTGATGGAGGAAGCATCATTATCAAGGGTAAGTTGGGTATTCATTTAGTTTATGGAATGTGCGCTGACACTTTCCGACTTTTTCAGTTTCCCCCCTCTGTCTGTACTCACCATAAATGAATTACGTTGAAATTCAGGACTAGTCACCCTACTGGCTGGAATGTAATTAGAGTTTGTAAAGAATCATAAACATGTTGGCATTTTCTTTACTAAAATTACTTTAAAAAGCCTTGTCACCATCGTCACTGACACAGCTTTCTCCATTCTGCGTCCTGTCAAAACGTCCTTCCATCTACCATCCGTTATTTGTGTGCTTTCAGCTGATCGGTTTGTCAAATCATTGGCGCAAGTAGTTCCAGTTTACAAGGGAGAGGTTGGGCAATCGGGGGGCAGCAAGAACTGTTATGGTCGGAATGGCAGCCCAGCCTATATTTGTGTGAGTCCATGCATTTGATCATAAATGACATGTAATTTACAAACACTTTTGTCACGTTTCTATCATGAACCTACTGCCTAATCGTGCTTGTGATGTTTTTCCATTTGTAAAGGTACCATTAGGCACCGTGGTGAAGGAGCAGGGCAAAATGATAGTGGACCTTTCTGAACATGGGCAGGAGTATCTGGCTGCATTTGGAGGAGCCGGAGGGAAGGGAAATCGATTCTTTCTTTCCAATGAGAACCGTGCCCCAATGACAGCAACCTCAGGAATGGCAGGTGAGGAGAAGGTCCTTCAGCTGGAGCTACGCACCATGGCACATGCTGGGCTGGTGAGAAAAAGCTGTTGAAGTTTAAAAATAACATTGCTGTATTACTTTCCAACACTACAAATGTAATAAAATGATTTGGTTTTTTTTGGGTTTTTTTCTATACCCCGTTAGGTGGGGTTTCCTAATGCTGGGAAATCATCTTTGTTGAGAGCCATCTCCAATGCCAGGCCTGCTGTGGCTGCTTACCCTTTTACAACACTCAATCCACATGTAGGAGTTGTCAATTACAGAGACCATGAGCAAGTTGCAGGTAAGTGGTTTTAAGCAAACCATTAATATATTATTTTTTATTTTACAACAGAATAATAAAGTTTTAATAGGATCTCGCTTTGGATCATTTTTAGCTTTAATGATATACAGTATAACGTGTATGTTCCACTTTTACCCTTGCTCTGCATAGTTGCTGACATCCCAGGCATCATTCAAGGAGCCCATCTAAATCGAGGCCTGGGCATCTCTTTCCTGCGTCACATAGAGCGCTGTCGTTTCCTCCTCTTTGTTCTGGATCTGTCGACTCCGGAGCCCTGGACTCAGCTCCAACACTTGCGTTATGAACTGGACCAGTATGAGCCTGGTCTGTCCCAGCGGCCTCAGGCCATCATAGCCAACAAAATGGACCTACCTGAGGCCCGGGAGAAGCTTGAGACTCTAAGTAGCCTCGTCATCGAACGGGTCATCCCCGTGTCAGCTCTTACGGGACAAAACACAGAGGAGCTCATCCTCCATCTCAGAGAGCTGTATGACGGCTACCTCCAAGGAGAAGGTAGTGGGGAAGGCAAACCCACTAGGTGGTAGAAAAAACTATTTTCCCTTGCTCTACTGATATCTCTGTAAAAATATTTATACTGTAAGATATAAAATGTATTTTAAATTGCTTAATAAATATATAAACACAACAAAATTCAATGTTTGTGTTTTAAAAATGACTGGCAGCATATTGCTCAATACAATTAAATATTTTTTATTTTGGATTTCTTGAAACTTATGCTACAGCCTTATGCCACACAGTATGTACAGAATTCGACAACGGTGGCTTACATACTACATGTAAATTGTAGATGGTACACTTTTAAATGTTAGTATTTCAAAAATACTTCAGCCTATTAAGATAAATAAATCATAAAAATTCAGCCTATAGAGGGAAATTTGTGCACATAAAGATACCAAAGATGATTTTGTGAAAAAGTCTTGACATCAAAACTGCAGAGACAGTAGACTGACTGGGGAGACACCACATATTTCCAATTCCTAAATGAACCAGCAGAGGGCATGTATCACATAATTTTGAATAACTTAAATTACATTTTTAATTGAACATTTCGTGGTCATTACACAACTCTGTTGAGTCCAAATGATGACATTTGGGGGTTGTTGTGATGCCCCTTATTCAATCACTGCCTAATTCAGCTCCGTCAGCACATCGTGCTTATTGGGGAAATAGTGGTGAGTAGCACACATTTAAATTAATACGGAAAGCTGGTAGATAGGCAGAACAGAAGCAAACTGCTGTGCTTGTGCATTGTCATTCCAGAGTGGTGGTATGTTTTGTTTGACGTTGAAAAACAACAGGAGTAGCGTGAGGCACAACTGCCCTCTGACCCCATGTCACCGTTGTCTCTGTGTGCAGTAGGTTTTGAATGTTTACTGGGTACTGCTGCTGCTCTTAACATGATTCCAAGCCTACACAAGCACAATGACTCAGATATGTATTTATGGGTTGATTTGCCAGCAGCCCTTAATTGATGTGTGTTTAAATGGTGTAAATGCTATTTGTGTGCACTGTGTTTATGTAGTTTTTGTTTCAAAAAGGGCCACTTAAGGCAGAGATACGTTGGATTTTGATGTCGTACAACGCAGCAATCCTGCACTCTGATAAATGGCAGGGTAAAGGAGCAGAATAAAACAAATGGGTTCTCGATCAGCAAAAGGATCATAAGAGCTTTGTAATCCATTCTGGTTAGAATTAGTATTAAAGAGCTGGAGGAAGAGAGAGTTCATATTTAAGAGTGGATAGATGAGCTGAGACATAAAAGAAGCTGTTGCCCTTTAGACAATTGGAAGGGAAGGTAAATGAATAGGAACATTGGAGAATAAATGGCCGGGACTGTTGTACTGTTATACTTAAGAGGTAAAAGCTTCAGTGGAAACCTGCCACTGTTGTGGTCTCTTGTTCTTTTAACGGATGGCCTACGTCAGCCTCCTACCCTGGGGCTGATGTTGTTATGGAGGCTGCTGTGTCACATATTTTCTGTTTGTGGACCTTGCATGACTGATGTAAGTTAGCGTCACTGATGTTATGACAAGTGTTTTCTTTACACTTAAAACTCAACATGACAGCCAGTAGGGTGCAGTTTGTAATGGAGTGAGTTTTTCTGGCAACATGTATATAATTTTGCTAAGCTTGTTTTTTGTGGTGTCTGCTTCCTCCCTCTCTCTACAGCTCAGCATGTGAGAGGAATGGATAAGGAGAGTGAGAAATGGGCCCGAATCCTATGGGACTACCTTCATCTGCATCATCATCTTGAAAAAGTATGGACTGTCATGTGGCAGAGATATCTGTGTACTCATTTGTGTAATTCATGCAAATTGTCAATAACATCTCTAATATCTATAACTATTTCAGTTATTACCAGACTCCATGTAAAACAAACAAAACACTTATTTTTCATATTATATTTTCATATACAGTATGTACCGTATACTGTAGCTGCTTGTTGGAATTTGGGCCACCAGGGAGCAGATGAAGTGCAAAAACAAACAGTCCTGACATATTGTCTACATACAACATTAGTGTTTGTCAACCACACGCTGCTGCTTAACATAGCAGACACAAAGCAACATTACCATCCCATTGTAGCCTGTGTCTGGCCAAGAGACAAAAGTAAGTCACTGACCTTTCAGCTCAGGTTTGGTCTCCATCAAAACATATCCGGGACCAATACCTTGCCAACGTTAGCTTTTGTACTTTCTTGACCAGCTAGCTACAGTGGCTGTTTGCTGAAAACAGCTGCTCTTGAGCCGTTTGTCTCCATCAAAAAATAAAAAATAAAAAATTTAAAAAGACTAATACGGGCTAAAAGCTCTGTATAGATTTAGAGTCCATAATCCTCTGTGGGTAATCTTAAGCAAATACTTTAGCATTACATCTAGTCATTAGATTAATTGTTGATATAAACATTTGATTAATGCACATTTAATGTCCTCTTTATTGGATTATAACTGACATAACCTATTTGTTGTTGATAGTAGCAAGCTTTTTGTTCACAGAGTGATGTGATAATTGGCTTGGGCTGTCATGACCTGCGGGTTGCTGAGAGGTCAGCTGCTCTCTTTTTGGAAGGATGGGCTCCCTGGCTGCTCTTCACTGGCAACCTGGGCAAACAGACTGCAGGTCAGTAAGAGTGTCCTTATCCCTCTTGCATTAGTCAGGTAGTTTTTTCAATGTCTCTTTGTATGTAGCATATAGTGCCATCCACCACAACATTTATAGCCGGAGCTAGTTTGCAACGCCGGTACTAATACGCAATATTCAACAGATAAACACATAGAAACAACACAGACTATGACATACATACATACATACATACACACGCACACTCACATTTTTATGTATGTTTGTAAGCAATGAGCAGTGCATATTTCACATAGGTGTGTGGACCAGACGAGAGGCTGATGTTTTTTTGGATGTGGCTCTGCGGATGGGGGTTCCTGGGAGGAACATCCTGTTGGAGACTGAGGCTACAAACACTGGAGAGAATATCCGCTTCTCCCACAGAGTCCTCAAGGAGAGGAACATTCCAGGTTGGAGCGCTCTAGCTGTGCCTTTAAATTCTTGCTGTAGCACTTTTTTTTCAGAACAAAACAGAATGTCAGAATATGACCAGCTGGGATACACTGTACCTCTTTCTATCAGTTCTCAGTTTTATCTGTTCAGTTAATTTTTGTTGTTTTCTCTTACCGTCTTCCCTCCACCACAGTTTCCAGGGTGATCCTGGTGCAGCAGCCCTTCATGGAGCGAAGGGTCTATGCCACCTTTCTGCGTCAGTGGCCTGAACAGGTGGAGCTCACACGTGCTATCGTGACCTCACCCCAGTTAGGCATTTTTGAATACCCTCACCCTACTGTTGGCACAGCTTCAGATCTCATCTGTTACATGCTTGGTACTGTCTATCACTCTTCTTTTATTACTGTGTGTCATCAAAATGGACCGCTGTTTACTTTTATGTGCTATTTCATGGATTTGTTCTTATCCTTTTTTTTTTATGGTCCTGTTGTGCAGGCGTGGTGGAGAGAATTCAGGACTATCCTCATAAAGGCTTCCAGGTGGAACAACAGCTCCCATCCAGTGTACTGTCTGCATACCACTGGTTCCTCCAGGCTGGCTACAGCCCCAAGTAAACAACACACGCTGTAATTACTGGTGCAAAGAGTGCAGTTATTTATTAAATCAGTGTTTTGACGATTTCTCCAGAGACCCCATGCAACTTTGTTTTTCTTTCCACACAGCTGCCGGTGTAGTGCAGCTGCAAGTTCCCCATTATATTTACTGTGTGTTGAGCCCCCCCCACCACGAGAGAAACCTTAAAAATGTTTTGGTTATTAAAGACACCATACATTAGGAATTCATACTCCCTGGTTGAAAAAGTTTTCTATTTTATTTCTGTTCCCCAGGACAATTCACTTAGATCACTCTTTCCTTTCCTGAGGGTAGAGATCATTTGGCCCATAATTTATCTCCCCAACATATATTTTGCTTTGCTTACAGCCGTGAGCCAGAATTTAAACCTCATTTATGTCCACAAAAACACACAAAAATAATATGAGTGAGCAAAGTCAATCAGTAACATAGTCACTATCCACACAGTAGACCAGATCTTTGAATTCATTAGAGAAGTGACGCTGCTATTTACAGAACCCTAAAATATAAATATAAATATAAATATAAATGTATGTAAGTACCAGATTGAAGTTTTTAATACTAAGAAATCTTTCAATGGTGTGTTGAAAAGCATTATATAAAGTTACTGTTTAGGTTGCCATGGCTCATGGATACCAGTAGTATGATTTTTTGTATAACCACAAGGAGTCAGTATTTCATAGGAAATAGATTGATAAAATTGATAATATTAGACAGTTTTCTGCTGAGAAGGTTAGCCCTATGGTTACAGTAATGAATGGCATCAGGCATATTGGTGTAAGCCTATTTGTCTGCACGAGTGTGTGTGTATATCTCAACATGTGTACAGCATGTGACTGCGTGTATGGGAAACTGTAGTACAACTTTGTTTCAGAGAAAATTGTCGGGAAGTATCAAAGATGACTTCTGATCTTTGCGCATTCATAAATGAATCTGCACATGATGTACTTCACATTCCATCTAAACATTTGATGTAAGAAAAAAGAGATAACACAGGTTAGCATCATCCTATATAGAATATAGACTACTCTGTGTGATTCCATTTTTTTTTTTTTTCAGAGACCTGTAAATTTAAAACATTTAAGTGCATCCTCCTTGACACATTTGACTTATTTTATTCCATGGAACAGAGCATTGCACCCCAGGGATTTGTGTTCCTAAATTTCATTGACTTTCCATAGGAATGATATTTTATCTTACACCCACAGGTCTAGTAACATTTTAGAAGGTCATGCAAGATGAAATGTTTCAGTTGCTAACAAAGTTCTCTGTAGCAGTCCGACTGAGCTCCGCTTGCCTTGCCCTGTTTCCAACTACTGTTGTTTTTGATTTTCATGTCATTTAACACATTTTCAATACACACGGATTTGTCAGGATTCAAAAGCTAAACAAACCAAATATATCTGAAGATAAATATGGCAGGTTGCCATTTTTACCTTTAGGTTGCATTATGAGACATGTTGTTTCCTTTCCCTTCCTCTATGTTCTTGTTGTTATTTATTACAGGTAAAATCAGTGCAGTTTCATATTTAGGTTTGTCTGTGCAAGCTCTCCTCAATCTTTGTTAAGAACTCTTCTTCAGATTTACATCTGTCACATGGTAGGGACTCTGTAGGGTTTGGTTTGTATGACTTGACTTACTGGATTGTATGAATAGCTTAGTGAGTCGTAAGGATTGTGTAGCCGAAGGTGGCATAACTTGCTGTGAGCCACCAGAAAGAGTATGCTAAAAGCTCCTTTCACCATATCCAGGTAACATTTAGAATTTAGGACTGATAACCTGATCAAAAATATAATTACTTATCAATTACAAATTTGATGGAGTGTACATTTTAGTTTTATGGCTTTCAACTGGGATCAGAGTTGCTGTCTGAAGTTTTTCCATTCCACAGGTAGTTTTTTCTACTATCGGCAGGGCCTTCACTAGGCATGCAGATTGAGGCCAGACCACTGAACTTGAAATCCAGGTCCAGCTCTGAGTCTGAATCCAAGGAAATATCAGGGATGGAAATGGCATCAAGCTCAAACTTGTTCTCTGTCTCTCCCTCCTCAGCATACACATGAGGAGTATAATCACCCAGATCCTCTCCTTTTGCCTGGAGAGTGTACAGCATCTACAATATACAGAGGAGAAAAAAAGAAAAAAGGAGAAAATGTTTAAAAATTAAAAAAAGAAACCCAATTACTCTAGCTTTTAAGGATTGATGAATTTCTTGCATAACTTATTTAGTACTTTGTGCACAGTTTCACGTTGGATTACAATATTCTCTTGATCTGAGTATTTATTGTGTCCTACCCAACTCTGTGAAATCAAGCATTTCATTTCACACTGTACATTACAGCAACTTTTGTAATATGACAAAATTGAGTGAACTGCAAAATATCATGGCTCAGTAAAATAAATGGCAACTGCCTCTGTAAACGTGATAGCATTACTCAGATTCAATAATAATAATATTTTCAGTACCCATTTTAGCGCGTAGGCATTTTGAGCTTTGACAACTACACACTTTTGCAGTAATTCTAATTGGTGTCCTTTTATCCCTATACAGCTTAAGAAAAAACTGTTAAAGGATATCCCATATTTTCTTAGTTTTCAACAAATCTTATGAAAAGACAGAGATTTGTGCAATGGAGTACTAAAATCTCTAGAAATATTATGATTTACTAAGAATATTAATTTAAGTCTCACTCTCTTTAGCATATGGTAGCACTGCTGGTGCTGTTAGGCATGTCAAAGAGGCCAAAACATTTACATAACACATTGTTTCGGCTTTTTTTGCAGTACAATGGAAAATATATATTTTATGAGTATTACTAACACACAGGTTGAAATGGCTGCATAAACATTTTGCATAAACATTTTAAAGAAAGGTACAGTGGAACATGGTCATTGTGGGTCAATAATTTATTCCTCATTTTCCAGTGTTTTGGAGCAGTACCTGAGCAGGATGTAGCAATAATGAAAACTGGGGCAGACATCAACTATGGATGTCTGTGCTTGCAGCAGCATGCTCAGAAATCCAAGTCCACTGTAAAATGTGACTGAAAGGGCTTTATCATGAACCATATTGCTTACTGTATTTGATTCTTTTTTTCCTTTATTTTTTTTTAGATACAAAGCTGTTCTAAGAGCTTGTGGTGGTCTGGTACTTTTTTTTTTTTTTTTAATGTGGCGTCAGACTTTAATATCTTTTCACCAATAATCGTTGGGCTGCAGCTTGCAAAGATCAGTTCAGTATACTACATATATATGAACACAGACAAAATACCTTTTCCACATACAATAGTCCCTCATTTGTCACAGGATCAGTAGTGATTCTGAAGATGTTGTTTGTGTCTTCATGGATTCGATATTTCGCTCTCCAGGCCCCTGTACCTTTGGTGTCTTCATCTCTAACTTGCAGACGTGAAACCGGAACAATTTCCTTCCCTTCTTTCACTCTCCCTGTACCCTTGGTCAAAAAATAAATGAAACCTTTGTTATAAAAAGAGACTGTTGCATTATAGGCTATCTCTGTCATTTCCTTACTCAAGGTAATTGAAGGTAGTAATTGCTCAGTGTTTGTTGTGTGATCACAGTAATGTGGTTATTTCCATCTACTATGTTGATTATGACAGTGCAGGAACTGGAGAGCTGTATTTGTTCTCCATGGTCCTTGGCCTCCACTATAATGGTGCATTTCTCTGCTTTCTAATGGGTTAAAAAGAAAAAGTCACGCTCCAAAATAAAAATTTAAAAAATTGAACAAATATAATTTGGCCATATTGTTGAAATTGTTGACAATGAAATGTGGGTTAAGTACAACTCCAGTTCATCAGGTTTCGGAGTGATTAAGACTAATCGTATATCAAATATTTCATTGTTACCGCTGTCGTCATCTGTTGGTTTAATGGTAATCACTTCAGTGCCTGCCAGTATCAGAAGAAAGGATCTGATACTGGTCTTTCTGACATTCACAACTATTTTAATTCATATAAACAACCGTTTCATAGCAGCAGCAGTAAAGATTAAATCAGGAAATTGTTCAAATTGCGTAAGTGACCTTGTAATGTTGACTCTTCTATGCTGAGCTCATACTTTTCACGGTCAAACTTTGGAGGGTTGTCATTTGCGTCGATAATCATCACCTCAATGCCCAGCTGTGTGTCTACTACTTGGCTTTCTCTATCAAGTGCCAGAAATGTAAGCTGTAATGCAAAGGCAAGACTTGTGAAATACTGAAACCCCTCACCACGCCCCACTCCCCAAGCTCACTCACACACACACACACACACACACACACACACTCACCCTAAACTTGTTGAATTTCTTGTAGTCGACAGGGCTGTTTACAGTAATCTGCCCTGTGCTGCTGTTGATTTCTATTATGCCTTTGGGTTCCTTTTCAACACCTTGACCAGTCATCTGGAAAAAGGTGAGGTTGTCCTCAATTTGAATCTGTACAGAATCACATCACAACAGCGGCAAATTTTGCAATAATCTTCCTTCAGCGTGTCATATGTGCTATTCATATCCATCTATTCTGACTCTCTGTGGATACTCACTTTGCCCAGTGTATATGGGAAAATTCCTCTATAGCCTTCATCAATACTAAAGGAATCTATGATTCAGTTTCTTTTTTGTTGCTGCAAAATTTCTGAAGGGAACCTGTCGACTCCCAAGCCCTGCAGAAACATTACATTACATTACTTGCATTGGATTAAGTACATGTGGGATCTTTTGCATATTATAATTCTGATTATTATGTGTGTGCATTAAAAATCTTGCAGAACATTACTGCATAGGTCAAAGGGACGAGATTGTAAGCTGTAATGTTGTCAGACACGACCCGCATCTGCTGTACTTATTATTATGTGTGACCAATATTTAATTTGTAACTTACAAATTGCATTTATTAATTTAATTAATTTTGTAGTAGTTCTAAAGTTTGTAGCAGATTCTGTTTGACATGGATCTCCCCACTTACCTGTAGTCTCGTCTGTATATTGGTCTTTCAGTTCTTGGTTATTGACAAGAAATGTTACTTTGCAAGTTAAATGAATAAATCCTTATATTCATGTAAGTGATCTAAAGACAGTCTGTCGTATTGGAAACTTAGGCAGATGTAAGCATCAAGTAAGCACCCATTTATTTTTAACCCTTCTGTCCAGACAGCCCGTCAACCAAGGTAAATTCTTTCCAGCACCATGAAAAGGCTGAGATGTATTGCCTCCATATTATATCCAGATGATGTATTGTTATAAAAGTTAGTCCCGCAGGTAGTAGACCGTTCATTGAATGCACCTGAATGTGTGTGTGTGTGTGTGTGTGTGTGTGTGTGTGTGTGTGTGTGTGTGTGTGTGTGTGTGTGTGTGTGTGTGTATATTCACGTTGTTTCTGTGTTATGCGTGTGGGCCAGGCGAGCTCAGAGATGCAGATTTTCACGTTACTCTCTCTGCCACACCTTAACTACATCTGACCTTTCTTCTTAGTAAATGCAGTAATCCAAAAACAGGTTTTGCCACTTATGCTGACAGATTAAAGGGCATCTGCTCAACCATTGAGCAACTGATAAAAGAGGGAACACAGAACCAAAACATCAAAACATAGTGTATGAAAAATGAAATTGCATAGGCTGAAGATTGTTTTGACAGCTACATGGGGAGTTGGTGTTATGAAATGCTCATGACATGATTTAGATGTAGACACGCAGTCTTTACACAGTAACAACACTGTAGGATTTTCACATAAATTACTGCAGATGCAAGTTGACAAAACAGTCTACACACCTCGACCATTCTGACAAGACAATGCCAATGACATTTGTCTTCTGCGATTCATGTCACAGTCTTGATGTTAGACTATTATTGTGCAAGTAATTATAGTGGTTAAAATTGAAACTGTCAAATTATAATGTACTGTAACAGTTATACAGTATGTTGCTAGTTTGGTATAATTTTCTAATTGCTTCAACAAATGAAAGCTTCTCTTGTCCTATCCAGGTAGGAAAAAAAAATAATAATTTTTTTTAATATATATATATGTATATATCTCACCCCATAGATTGCCACTAGCATATCTTTTAGTAATGGCAAATGCAAATTTCTTTCCAAATACCTCATTTCATTTTTTTTTCTAAAAAGAAGGGATATTTAAGACAACAGATGGAAAAATGCACATAGGAAAACAAAGCAAGGAATGAGTTGTGTATTGTTGCAAGACATTTACAGTGTTACTCCACTGTGTCACCAGATCATTAACAACAGGTCACAGACATTTACAGAACCACTCTCCAATTACTGTTGACCAATAATGATTTCAACCAGTAAAATTTCTGCTGGTACTGTTGACATCAAGAATCTTTGAGAAAAAGGTACTCTGGGAAAAGTGACTTGCAGAAATAAAACATCTTATATACCATGGATTATACCAGTTTCCACACCTAAGCTTCTGTTAAGTTACAGTATAAAACATCGAAAATTATGTCCTGACAAAACCTCTGGAGCTAGAAATGAAGTGAAAGCACTGAGACGTGGCAGTAGTCACACTCATTGCAGCAAAGTAAAAAAGCAAACAAACACACGCTGTTGCCATCAAAATGCACCAGATCATGACAGTTTGTTCAGTGCATTAATTCCACCCTCAAGTAAACAAAACACAGCTTCTACTACAGCGAGTAATGCTTGGTTTGTAGATTGATGCCAGTATACCGTGTCTGGATCTATATACATTTGTGTGCAAGTTTGAACAACCCTGGCAAATTCCATATTTTGTGGCATACAGACACTAAAACATGAGACTTTTTCAATTGTTAATGCACTGTTACCTTTTATTTCATGAACTTAAAAAACAGTAATTGTTTCATGTACAGAAGTTTGGGCACCCTACTGAGGCAGTACTAAGTACCGCCACCTTTGGCAGATATCACAGTTTGCAAAAGAGCTTAGAGCCTTTTATTCTTGATTTAGGAATGTTCACCCACTCTTCCAGCAGATCACTTCAGGTTCTGAGATATTTTTTGGCCTTTAGCCTTGCACACACAGCAGGTTTAAGATCTACACTCAGATTGTCAATGATGTTCAAGTCAGGGGACTGTTAGGGCTGTTCCAAAAGCTTCAGCTTGTGTTACTTGAAGTATTTCTTGGTGGATTTCAGGTCTTCTTTTGATCATTGTCTTGCTGTAGAAACCAGCCTCCTTTCAGTCTCACGTTCTTGACTCACTGCATAACGTTGCATCCAGAATTTGCTGATATTTAGTGGAGTCCATTCCTTTCTCCATCTATGCTGTGTTTCCTTTGGCACTAGCTGCCACTGTTTGTACAAACAGCACTGCATGGTGGAACGGTGCACCATGTCATCTGTGTCAGGTAAACCTTCCTGCAGCTCCTTTGCAGTCATATAGGGGTTTTGCTTAGTCTTTCTACCCATCTTCGGCTTAACTGCCATTGCTTAAAGGCAAATTCCAGGCTGCAATCGCTTTGATATCTTTTTATAGCGGTCCCTGTTCTGTAGACTTCAGTTAGCTTAATTTTCAGATCCTCGGCTTAAAGGAGTCCATGGCTGAGTGTTACCACAAGGTTTGAAGAGTCAGAGAATTTATCAGCTCTGAAAATTTCATCAGCTGACCATTTCTAATGACAATTCTTGAGTTGCCTTATAAGTTCTAAGGAGTTAATAAAGGCCTAATGTGTTAATGAAATTCTGGGAGGATCCCTCTGCTTTAAACTTTTGCCCATGCCATAATTACGGTTTAATTAAAAAAAGTTAAGATCATGAAATAACCACAGTAACAGTGCATTAACACTTATGAAAGGCTTATTTTTAATGTTAATTTGCTGGACGGGTTGTATTAAAATACAAAAAATACAATAAAATATGTAATTTGTCCAGTGTTTCCCGAACTTTTGCATGTGATATGTTTAAGTCTACAATGTACAAGTAAAAAATCTGCACCAAATTTCCAGTCAGATCAATCCGTAATCACACAGTCCCAAACTGGGAACGAAGAGCGACCTGCTTGATATGAAAATTACACTTATGCTGTGCCCTTCAAAGCTGTAAGTCATTTTGAAATTTCTGCTGACAGATGCCTCCCAAGGTCTTGAACTTTGGCCCCAAATCATTCAGAAACTGCAAATCTTCTCCCAGGTTGCTGAGTGACAGCTCATCTAGTGACTGGCAATTGCTGCCATGTCCTTCGTAGGCATACTTGTAGGGTGGGTACACTGGGTGGTCTACGTGGTTTTCAGCAACCATTTGCAGTCTCTGTGGAATTAAGTCAAAAAAATATATTTCTGGGTCATTTTGTCAAAAAGAGGTCATACCAAAATACATTAAAAAAAAAAAAAAACATTCAGCCTGGTATAATGTATAATGTTAACTATGGAACTTTCTTTCATTGCTTAAAGCAGAGGCAGACAGTCTTATAGTGATTTCGTTCTCATCCTTGTTATGCATGTGAGCTTTACTCAATTTAATCTCATTCACAACATCTGAATTGTGACCTGTCCACCAGTCATTGTTCTGCAGCCAGTACAGCTTGTTCAATTTGATCAGCAGTAGGGACAAGTGCCTTAGGAAGGCATTAACACAGCCTGCCTGGTGTTTAGCTCTGTGTGATGTGAGACAAACTCCCTTACCCTGTCGATGTGATTGGCAATGTGTTGGGCTGACCGCAGGCTGAAAGAACGTTGGTACCTTGATGAACCGCCCTGCTGACAGAGGAGGACTGTCAGCGCTTGTAGCAAACAATTTATGTAAATGCATGGGGTTCCCACTGCTTTATTAAAATTTTATAAATGCATAAAAAAAAGTGTATACAGTACAGTCAGAAGTTTATATTTTAAGTATTAAAAAAATGTTAAATCATTGAAGAGCACTACTTACGTGGTAGGTGTTCATCCTGTCTGTAGTCCTTGTAGAGTACTAAAATTAAGAAAACAAACATTGTGTATATTTAGTCTTCTACCCTCGCTTGACCTTATCTGACAGTCACTGTATTTGGAAATTTTTATAAATGGAACCGTCTAGCACTTAAAGAAAGCATGCTAGAATTTTTTTCCATATAAGACAATATTTTAATCTGCATCAGGATTCACCCCATTTAAAATTCATTAATTTATTTATGATTGAGTCTAGACCAAATATTATAAATACATTTCAGTATAACATAGTAAACTTCCACAGAACCAAACTATTTGTATGTATGTAGCTTTATGTATGTATGTCTGCGTATGTGAATATACTGTATCTGTTATGTCTTTCAAATTGCTATATTTACATTGCTGCTGTATTTTATTGCGCGAGCAAATAAAATAAAGTCTTTCAAAATACACTTCAAGATAGGCAATTATTAGACGTAAAATTTTTAAAATCATCAATCATGAGATGTGTAAAAAAAAAAAAAAAAAAGGTCCAAAATCCTCTTTTTATCTCTTTCTGCATCCAGCACTGTAACAAAAGATTATTATTTAACTGGAAGTTAACATGTTTTTTAGATATTGTCCCAAATAATAGACAAAAAAAAAAGACTAACATGCAAACAAAAGGGAAAAACATCCTGTTGGTACTCAGTATGTGTGTAAAATACTGTTGTAGCACAAGATTTTCTGGATTTAAGCAATCAGTGTGCAGATTTAAAAAAAAAAAACACCAATAAGAGTAGAGGAGCACACAGATGCCATTTAAGCACTGCAAATAACTATTATCTTAATTATCGATGAATCTGCCAATTAGTTTCTCGATTAATTGATTGATCTTTCTGTCTAGCAAGTGTCAGAAAAAAGCGAAAAGTTCAGTTTGTTGTCATATATGACAAAGAAGAGTGTCAAATCCTGACATTTGAGAGGCTACAGCCAGCAAATGTTTGGCATTTTTGCTTGAAAAATGATTAGAATGATTAATCGATTATCAAAGTAGTTGCTGTTTAATATTTTGTCAGTTGACTCATCAATTAATCGAGTAATCGTTGCAGCCCGTTAAAGTCATCAGGAAACACGTGCCAACAGAGACGGCTATAGTAATCATGGCCATAATCACTCACCATGGTCTGCCCAGCAAGGCCACTGATCGCGTCTCCTTGATGCAGCGTTCCCAATGAGGTCATGTTAGAGTTATTCTGCAGGAGATACAGTTAAAGGTTAAATCAGAGTGGAAGAGCACAGTAGGACAGCAACAAGTCCTGCCTATTACCAACTACAGATTTTTCAGTCACATCTGCACTGAAAGTTAATTTCTTTTTTTTTTAAATCATCATTTCAACTGGTGCTGCTACTGTAAAACATTCCTTTAACAAACATTCCTTGTGTTTTTGAGTGTCTTGTCGACACTCAAAAACACGAAAGTGACCTATTACTCACCAGGGTGAGCGCTGAGCTTTTGTATGTATCCGCCTCCTGGTTCATTACTGGAGCCATTTGAGAGAGCTAGTTGAGCAAAGCAAATTGATAAAGCAGAGCCCAGTTAGAATAGCAATGTATTTTTGTCTACAACGTTTAACAAAGCATTTTATGAATTGTTTGAAAAGGGAAATGCAGCCATGAGATCAGCTTCTGTCTGATCCAGGAGCGCCTCCTCGTTGGTATTTCATGCAATCTTCTTCGTATCGTGTCAACTACTGTTAAAGGTCACTCTGTGAGCTACTTGTTACACAAGCTTGTACAAGCCCTATAATTTATGTCTTAAATGTGTCTACAACATTTATCTCAATCACCATCTTTAATCGCATACCTGCCTATCTGTCATCACCTCAGGTGGATATACAAAAATATGTACAGAGTAAATGTAAAGAACTGGATTATAGCTGTCAACAATTTTTCAGCAGGTTAGCAGTCACATTTTCTAAAACACAGACTTTTTTCTGTATGTAACTCTTTTGGTTTGTCTAATGGCACCTTTTAGACTCTTGCCTTTTGACAAACCCGGGAATTTCACCCACACTAACACCTAAGGCCTGTCTCTGAGAAAGTGAATGAGAGCCAGCTGAGGGGCGAGTTGAGGGGTACCTGCACGGTGGCCTGTTTTAGGCCATCTGTCACAGATGCACCATTTGTAGGAGTCAAGAGCAGAGTGGGCTCAGCCTGGCAGAAAGGGAGAAAACATAATAAAAATGATAGGCTAGGCCTACCAAAAATGGGTAACACATTGTTATTGGTGGAGAAATGTAGCATACTGTCGCTGTCTTACGCCCTCTAAGCTGCGCACACAACACAACCAACTCACCGTGCTTACAGCACCCCCTCCTTCTTGGTTGTACTTGATAAAGGACTGGTATCCCTCATCCTGCACCATGGGGATGTGATTGAACCCCTTCTTTCCACACTCACACATAAAGAGGAGTAGCAGTACTGCAGACACATGAAAATAACACTGAGAACGTAGTGTTACTGTTGCATTTTTAACAAACTGCCACATAATTGCCATGGGCCATTAACTTACTGCCCAAATAAGACAAAGCTTTGTGGGAAAGGGGGGGGGGGGGGGGGGAATGCTTGCTTCTCTCTCATTACAATTATGAATTTGCACATGAGCAAAGCTCTTAACCCCCAGCTGCTCCAATGAAGCTGATCAGTGGCCAATAGATGAGACTGAGGTTGCACTGGGGAGCTCCCAGGTGTGGATGTGTGTAACTGCTTGTGTTTAACTGTGACTGTGGTCAGGGCGTTCCTGAAAGAGAGTCTTGCTCTCAGTGAAACGTCCCTTCACAAATAAAAGTTTTAAATAATAATGAATGGCTTGAAATGATAAATCATAGACAGGAGTATAGTAACATGCATATCAACACAAGAGTAAGACCAGAAATGTTTTACACCTGCATACTCCCCAAAAATTGACTAATTTCGATTAACCACAAAGTCATGTGGAGAGAATTATTTTGATCTGATGGAGATCTAGCAAACATCGAAAAATGTTTTGCAATGGTTAAATCAAGTAATTGGTTTGTATTCAAACTATGAATCCTCACATTCCTCGCCCCTCTATTAGTTAAGTGACTGATTGATCTTGGTGTGATCTTACAATCTTGAATAATTTAAATTCCTTGGGTAAATTAATTTGCATCTAATTGACTTGATACTAAAACATTTGAGGGTCTCTGCAGGTTTGTTGAGCATGAACATTATGGTTTTGTTAATGTTTCCACTGATTGCCATACTCACACAAAAATAAGAGCAATCCTGCAAAAATCGGTCCAGTACCAGGTGCCCCAAGGCTGGATGAGAGTGGCTCTTTGCTATGGCAAACGTCTCCTTCTCCACAGTTACACACCATCACTTCCACAGTGTCATGTCCCATTAGGCTCTGTTGGTCCTGAATGACCAGGGGCACTGAATAGTTGCCATAAGGAAGTGTCTTCAGGCTAACAAGGCCACCTTCTTCACCTGTTGAAGAATGTAAAGAGAGGTGTGTAGTAGCTTTTTGATTGGAACAATTCCTTTTTTTTGTACTGAGGTGGGTGTAAAGATATGTACTAACCAAAGGAAGGGTCTAGTTTCCATCGCTGCTTCAGAGTTGTGTCATCACTCCCCAGAGAGAAGACAAAGGGCCCACTGAAAGGATGCGCATCTGAGTCCTTGGCAGCCACCATGACTTTGTTAACCTTGTTTCCACACATAATGACGCCATTGTTGACCAACTTAGGCATGTTGTCATTGATATCGCCGAGGTGGATCAGGACAGAACATGTACCTTCGGCTGGAGGCTCACCTTGGTTACCAAAGCAAAGGAAAAACTACCATTTTATTAATCTAGTTTACCAATGGACCATATTATATAGCTTGTGTGTTATTACAATTTACAGTAAAGCTTCTTCATACCATCATCTATGGCACCAATGAGGATTTTGTAATTGTTATCCTCATCAACATAGGGTGACTCTCTGTCCATTTTCTTATTTGATATGATTTGTCCCGTTTTCTCATTAATGCTCACCCAATCAGCTGGATCTTCTAACAGCACATACCTGATCACAGGTAGGAGAAATTGAAGATCATATTAAGCATATTAAGTAAAAAAACCAAAGATGTAGCTTTGTTGTGTGCTACATTCAAAATGAACCTTGCTCCCACCGTGACAGTTTTGAACTTAAAAATGTGAATCTTGAAGATTTTCTTGAATGAGGTAATACAATGGTATCAAGTATTGCAATATTTCTATAATGCAGTATATGCAGTATTACGAACTGGGTGTTTGTGGTGACATTCCTGGAAAAGTTAGTGCCAACGCAAACAGAACATTTCCTACTGCTGCAGCTTGACATTTCACTAGCGAAAGACAAGTTGACTTTTATTATGAAGTAGTCACAGGAAATGTAATGTGTTTGTTAGTGAGCCTAGCACTTATCGCTATCGTTCATCAAAAGTGCATCTACATTATTAAAGGGACAATAGATTGTTTTGCTGCCCCCACAGTTCTGTGACCGGCGATATTAAACTGCCTTTGTTGTTACTACCAGTAACTACAGGTGTCGCCAGATCAGGAAATCTTCAAGATTGCCACTTTAAGGTCATGTTGGTGGCAAGACTTCAACTGAAAAAGGGCATGCACTTAAGTGTTGGCGTGTAACTTCTAGTTTGGCATTTTATATGTCCAATATTACCATTGGCGCAGAAAGGCAGGCATTTTCAGAGTGACTACATAATTGCAAGGTGACCAAAGTTTTATTGTATACAGTATGCCATGTAATCTTCGTATTGGAAGTGTAGTGCAATTAGGGCCCGACCAAAGCAAAGGCAGTGTGGTTATTGCTGATATAGCAATATCAGGTTATGGTTATCTGCCTGCCAATACTAAAATAACATTAAAAAAATGACAAAGATATGTTTGTAGTAATTTGGTGAAACAGAGTCACCATTACAAAATTTGTCTGCCGGAGGAAAGCACTGACAATTTTAGTTTTTTAGCTGTAAAATTTCCTGCTTATTACACATCTTAGTCACAATTATTTGACAATCAAATTTGTCAAAAATGTGTGGTTATGATATGCGTTTAAGTAAGAAAATGAACATCAGGTGATATATTGCTTGATATATTGCTATTCACAATGTGGAAATAATACACCGACCTTATTTTGGATATGTCAGAGTCGACATCATGAACATTTGGGGTGAACAGCACCTTTCCTGGCACCTCCTCTTCCTTGTTGTACACGGTAACTGTATCTTTCTCAAACTGAGGTGGGTCATTGATATCAATCACTTTGATTGTGATATTGACTGTATCTGGAGGTGGAAGTGTGCCTGCACCGACATTTTGACAAATAAATAAGGGTTCCTCGTTCTCTACTCCGATCTGCAGATTGGTAAAAGTTGTCTGTTCATAATCCTTCCCCTGGAAGAAACACACATGATAAATGACAAAAATTTTTGGGATTTTTAGCTTGGCCCACTGTGATTGAATGAAGTTTATAACAGAGCTAGAAAAGCAGAAGTACCTTGATGACACTCAGAATACCCTCATTTGTGTCAGGGTCAGTTTCAAGTTTGTAATTTCCTTCCTCATTCCCTTTAATAAAGAAGTATTTGGCACGCCAGCCAGGAGTGTTAGGAGTGTCTTTGTCCTCTACCGCAACTCTCAGAAGATCATTGTGGGTGGCTGATTCTGACACCGCACCGTGGTACTGGACAGGCAGAACAGTTTCAACTTTCAACATCATTCATTGCCCTAAAGAGCAACTTTAATAATAATAATAATAATAATAATAATAATAATAATAATCCTTGCCGTATTCTCCTTGAACATCGGTGGATGACTGTTTGTGTCAAGAATGTTGAGTGTAACAACCGCAGTGGAGGTAAGAGATGGTGTTCCATGATCTTTGGCTTGAATGATAACTTCATACGCCTTTATTTTCTAGCAAATATATAAATGATGATATTTGAGATATCATATTGAAAAAGCGGTAAGTGTGTATGTATGCATGTACGTGGAGCCGCCCACTGTAAGTCATTGAGTCTCACATCATAGTCGAAACATCCTTTTAACTTGAGCTGGGCCATCCTGCCATCGATCTGTTCCACATCAATCTGGGGCTCTTGCGGGCTCTGTGAAATCAAACTGATGGTGATTTCAGAGTTAGATGTGCCCTGCTGATCTCTGTCCAAGGCCTTCAGTTGCACTGGCAAGTACCCTTCAAGACATTGAGGAAAGGAAGCACAAGAGAGAGAATGTGTTACAGAAGAGTAGGAAGTGGGGAATGGGAGGGAAAAGAACACAGTAGGACTATTAGAGACAGGCTGAAAGATGAAGCCCAGGTTTGAAATTGTAATTTTCTCACACCTCTGTTTAACCTTCTAGTCTTCATGTAAACTCCAAAATAGCCATGTCAATTTTAATTGTTTTCATTTTTTGATATGTGATACTCACTGACTAGAGAAGGAAAATATGTATACCCCTTATACAACTGTATACTCACCCTCTGGCATATTTTCCTTTACATCGACTTCGATTTGGGGGTTGAAAAATGTAGGTGGGTTGTCATTGATGTCCTTTATTTCTACATCAAAAGAGAGTTCCCTGTCTATTTTTTCTTCGGTCCGTACGTCCAAGATATCAAAATTGATCTGTTGGTAAAGGTACTCATGTAAGATGATTTCTGATAGTTAAAATCATTATAAAGTGTATTTAGTAGAGTGAAAATCCAGAGGGACTGGTAATCCAGTATTAACTCACATGGAAGAGACTGTTTTCTTCTCTATCAATCGGTCTGAGGGCATAGACGACCCCGCTAAATTCATCAATGGAGAACACTTCCAGCGGCTGCTCAGTCACACCCATTCCACTTATACGAAACTTGCTCCTTTTCCCCCCAAGATTTGTCTTGTTATTAAACATCTACAGTCAAAACACACACAACTGAGCTGCTATTGTTTATATGTTCGATCCGTCCATGCTGCCACATTGATTAGTAATTTCATTTACAAAATGATGTCTTCACCTGTGAAATTTGTTTTGGGTATGGACCAGGGTCTTCCTCTGTTAGTTGAATCGTAGACAAAACCCACCTTCTTTTGGAACGTATCAAAAGCGCCTGTAGATCACAAATGTAATTGTTATATTTCTACTAGAAGCAAAAAATTGTGGCAGGAGTTTGCAGTTCCAAACATAAAACAGTTACCCTCTCAACACGCCGCTTGTGGTTCCCACTGTGTGACTCTGCCAGGGCTGCTGATGCAGCCTGCAACGACAGGAAAACTTGGTGGTAATACTCGTTCAAGTCACCACAGAGAGGTTTTAAAAAGCTTTTAATCCAACATAACTCATAACAACCGACTAACAGTTGACAGGTGCCTCTTTATCGTGATTTATTCACTGCTTATTGGCACAATTTTTCCCCTTGAAGGTTTTATTTTTTGCCGTGTTGTTATTGTACACCTGTGTGTCTCTTTGATTTTCCATTCATTTCCTTCACTGCATTTTGCTACTCAGATACAGGTAAAAATTTTAGAACACCTTCATTTTTCCCGCTGTTATATTAATTTACATAATTCAGTGTCTCGGTGTTTCTGAAATTAAAGCATAGAAAAAAAATAAACAATTGGAGAATTTAAAAACAAGGAATCGTGGAATCTTCTTGTTGAACTAACTTTAATCTAAATTTTTGACTAATTCAACCAAACATGCTAATGACGTTCTTTCCTACAATGGAAATCAAATATTGCTCAGAAAGTCTGTTCCAACACTTTGCAGAAGCTCCCACAAATGTGCTGCACTTTGCTGGCACAGGTCCCTTTCATTCCTCACTTTTTGTCCAGTTCATCCCAAACCGGCTCTATGGGGTTTAAGTCTGGATACTGTGCCGGTCTTCCAATATGTGAAGCCACTGTCTAATTCTTTTTTCTTCTAATGTTTTGGGTCATTATCTTGCTATAGGATTAACCCCGTGATTAACCAGTCTGTATTCCTTTGTTATTTGCCTCTTTGTCATTATTCTCATAGCAATATGCAGTACTACTGACCATAAATAATCAAATCATTGAACACAGTATGAGCTATACCTATCCTGGTATAACCGTAACAGCATCAGGAATTGTCAACATGGCAGTGAATGCAGAAAGAAAAGGAAAAAACTCTTAAGAGTTCTACATACAATTAAGTACAAATTTCCATATTATTTCCAAATTCAAAATATTTCTTAAAATATTAGGAAAGATTTTAATTGAATTAATAGTGTTATCCTGCCCATTTCACTATATGGTAGTGAAGTATGGGGTCCACTCAGTCAACATAGCTACTGTATACCCACTGGGATAAACACCACCCAACAAAATCTCTACATGCAGAATTCTGCAGATACATTTTAACTCAGATTTTATAAGCACCTTAAATCTAGCCCCCCGGACGCCTTCCATTCCAAAGCCTTCCAAACCCAAGAGCTGAGCCCAGAAAAGACTCTCCTATGTCAATTGGTGCTGAAACTAATTGCCTTCTCTCAAACACAGTTTGACCAGTCTCACAACAACACCGCTTTCCAAACACCAATCAGCGTAAAACACAATGTAAGGAAACCTGTTTGAAACACTGGACAGAAAGACTAAAAGCCAAAGTAGATTAGAGTCGTATCAATAACATAGAAACGCCTTCACACATACAGGCAACTTAGAGTTTCAAATTCATCTAGTCAGCATGTCTTTAGACTGTGGTAGGAAACCATAGCAAAAGAAGGAGTAGTTTTTGGACACCTGTAAATGGACACTTACATAGGAGAAAAAGCAATAGTACAAAACAAAGAAATGAACTCTCTTAGACTGTCAACACTTGTGGTGAATTAATTAAATAGTTACGTTCCGAGAAGAGTATGCTAGTATCATGTATGATACTGTGATTAACAGCACTAAGAAAATAACACCAACTTAGATTTTTAATCAGATCTTGATTAAAACAGTCTTAAGGACAAACAGTGCAAAGGTATTAAACCCTATTATGGCAATTATGACAATTATTATGTAAAAATAGCTAACAAAACTTATTTCAATAGTGAGGCACTACACGTATTTTTAACGTGATCTTAGGGGGGTATCTTATGGCTTTATTAGATCGCGATAGCGCAGCAATGACAGGAAATGGGGGAGAGAGAAAAATGCAAGGTCATTGTTCATGCTCAGCATCTTAACCTGTAAGCCACGGGGGAGCCCAAAGGTCACTACATATCAAACAGTATCTTTTATTGACAGTGAGCTTAGAGGGCAAAGTTTTTTATTCTTTGTATTCTTTCGACTCTATTCCACAGCCGCCTTAAAGCCAAACTCCATGGCCTGCAGTCGAAAGTTCCGAATAGTTCTTTTATCATTAAGCTTTTCATGCTTTTGTAATACCTGAGTGTAGAGAGGTGACAGAAAAATGGGGAGAAAGAGAGTTGAGGAACAACACACAACAAAGGTCCCCGGCCCGACGGGAACCATGGACGTTTTAGTGTATGGTCACCATCTTAACTCCCAGGCCCCAGGTTTAGAATTTATATTATAAATTCTTTATATCAGTGTTTTGGCAGACCTTGCATTCTTCTGGATGAACTCATGCAACCATCTGACTGACATACAGTAAATAGTGTATCGGACAGGTGTTTCGAATCACTGTGTTCACAGGACAATAATCATATTGTCTAATAATCAGACCGAAAGCAATTTGGTTTTCATTTGTTTGAATCGCTGAAAAAATTGAAAATGTGGACAGGAATTACGAGGTCTGCAACCAGGCTAATCATCACGAACATGGCTTTTCCCTCTTTTCTTTTATGTCTGCCTGACAGCCAGGTTCTCTCTAGAATAGAAGTGTATTAAGAATTACCTTTATGATTGACATTTGTTGGTTTTTGTTAGTGTTTTTTTTTTAGGAAGTGAAAGAAATTTCGTAGTTGCACAGAATAAAATTTTGCAAAGCCTGTTTTTTATGCAAAAGAAAGATTCTGAAGTTGCAATTAGCTTAATAACAGGAGAAGACTTTGTATTATAACCCAATCTAATCCAATAACTCTGTAAAAAAAAAACTGCTGTACTCCACTGAATTTAAGGCTTTTACGTTACCATGTCCACAACTTGTATTTCATGACATAATACATAGTGCTGGTTTTACTTGATGATTTCACCCATCTACATTTGCCTGCAGACTTTTTAACTGATATTATACCAGCAACCAGATGTTCTATACGTGTATTGTGTGCTGTTATTTCCAAGTTTACAAGTAATCACAAGCAACACGACGCTCTCAAAACCAACATTTTGTCATAAAAATAACCAAACATTCACTTAGTTATCCATGTTCGATGTTAACATAACTTTTGCTTGTTTTAAGACTGGATATAGCTCAGGATTTCCTGCTTACCAAAAGAAGAAGGGAAATGGTCCTCATCTTGAGCCACTCAGCTCGATATTCTCTGTGGGAGTGCTCCAGAAGAGCTGAGCACAGCTTGAAAAAGAGCGCACAGACGACAGCCCACAATGCCTGCACACAGCAAATTGGCTGACTTTGCCGTACACAAAGGACTGTTTGTTCATGCAAATTATGTGCAATGTGATATGTTAAGTGTAGTGTTTGTACCTACATTTTGTGTGTAAGACCAGGTAGAGTCGTGCTCTACTGTATATACACCTACCCATGTATTTGCTTCCATATCTATGTGAATTTGTGAGAGTGTTTTAGTTAATACGATAGTGTGAACTTTAACAAGGCTCTCTGGGTGTGCTGGGAAACCTGGCTCAGCTCTGTAGCTCAGGTTACCATGTCTTATTTATGTCGTGGCATTCATCACACGCAAATGTAGCTCAAAGTCATAGGTTCAGTAAATTTAAGATAAAAAGACTGAAATAACATTTTAAAACCACTGGTACAGTATACATCACTCTCACACTCATTAAACCAGCAGTTAGTCACATACATTCAGAACATTATTACCATACACATACCGGATATAGACACCATTTGATCCTAGTGTTGTTTGTGTTTTTCTGTTGCGCTGTCTCAGTGACACATCATTTTAATTAGGATTGCATTATACATAACAAAACAATTAACTACTCTTCTAAGTCAAGAGAGCGTGACTGTGTCCAGCTTGCTCCAGGAAACATCAGTTGGCATGTTTTAAACCCACTTTGTCTATGTAATATCTTTATCTCGAGCATGGGTATCGTCTGAGATCATTGCACAAGGCTGTAGGTGGAACAGTTGCCATCAATTAAAAGTTTGACATAGGGTAGTGATAGAGTACTTGAATGTTAATTAAAAGAGTATATCTATATTTGAAAGGGCTGAACCTTAATTAAAAAAAAAAATGCAGTAAGTGATGGATCAAGACAAAAGAATGAAGAAAGAAATTGTGCATAATATAATATAATATAATATAAGCACTATATTTGACATCAGTACTAATTTATGTTGATGCTTTCCATAAATATCAAGGACTTTTACACATAGTTATTATCCAAAAATGCTATAAGCTAAGAAAGTTTGCTTTACTCTACTTCCTTCTCTACCAGCCTCCCTCTTTTTTGATTCCTTCACCTTCCTCAGTCTGATAAATACTGTTAGAAACCTCCATATGTCTTTGGTCATCTATTTATTTCCCATACAGGGTCATAGAGGCTGTTAGGTAGGGACCAGGGAGAACACACAGACTGACTCATGTTTACGTTCTCACTGTCACATAGTATGCAGTGAATTTACACTGAGAAACTAGAGCCCTCAGGGGAAACTCACATGAACATGGGAACACCTTCACAGTCCACATAAAAATCAGGTCTTCCTTCTTCTGGCAGACGTTAAACATCCTGATCTGCCCTACAGCATTTTTGGCAGTTTCACGGGTGCAGTTTCAGAAACCCAGCATTAAAAGAGAATATACTTAATTACATAATTATTTGTATTCTCATACAGTCCACTTACCACTCCTCATAGTGAAATAAGGTGTTTATGCATAAATAAATAATTACTGTATTATGATCTTAAAAACTATTAATCCTTTACTTATGAATTGAGCACAAAGATATTGTAGTCTCCTCAGAAAAACAGCCTGTTCTTGCAGTCAGTGTTTTGACAATTTGGAAACATTATAGAATATTTTTTGTCAGCAACTGCCGTGAGACGATTACAAATAAAACTTTTAGCAGAAAAACATACATGAGAGCTCCACCCTATTAATTTAACCCGAGATCCACATAATTCGATAACCATGAATACAGCAAGGTATTATAATATACTAGAATATTGCAATTAGGAGTCACTGCTGAAGCCTATGAATTAGTTGAAAACCAGCCAAAGATCGCAATGGCATCTGAGAAAATGTAGGCCAAGTTGTAAAACTACAGTAGTAGAACTGGAAAGCACAATGCACTGGAGAAAGAGAGGAGAGGAGCAGTGGTGAGTATGCAACAGCACAGTAGATCCTTCTAATGTTGCACTAAAATAATCCCGGTTGCCTTTTCTCCGTTGCATGCTATCACACAGGTAAGAAATGGTGGCTCATAGTTTTTCAACTCTGTCAAGTCAAGTCAGGTCAATTTTATTTATGTAGCAAATCTTAACAGAAGTTATCTCAGGGCACTTTTCATATAGAGCAGGTTTATGCAGTACTCTTTAGAATATTATTTATAGAGACCCAACAATTCCCACCACGAGCAAGCACTTGGCGAACGGTCGTCCTCTTAAAACTTTCATTGTAAGAAGCAGAAACGTTGAGCAGAACCAGGCTCAGGGTGGGGGGCTGTCTGCCTCAACTGATTGGATTGAGAGAGAAGGAGAGCGGGGGAGAGAGGAAGCGAGAGAGAGTTAGAGAGCGAGAGAGAGAGAGAAAGAGCAGGAGGAAAGAGAACATAGCACAATGCAAGGTGCACATAGAGATGTAAACTAATAAGAATAAGAATAGGAATAGGAATTGTAGCAGCAGGTGTCAAGCGGGAACATGGGGCAGGAGGTGGCTTGCAATCACAGATCCAGAATCTACAGCTCCAGGTGCCGAAATACCTGCAACGAGCAACAGGAAAGCACAAAACTATGGGAGAGAGTGAGAGAGAGGCGAACAGACTGGACGCTCAAGTGCTTGAAGGAGCAAACAGAGTTAGAGAGATGCACATTTTCTGGATTTGGATTTAAAACAACAGTCAGGTGAAACAAGATTTGTTTGCTGTAATATTCCTCCTGTTTGAACTGGCCCTGAATAGGTACCTACTTAAAGCAATTTCAGCGTAAGTGATTGGGGACAAAAGGCGCAGTCATTGTTTTGTGCAAAAGTATGTGCGGCTCTTTGTGGTTATCTTCAAAGGTTACTGTCTTTCTAGTGTGGTATTTCTGCTTAACATCCAGTATGAACATATGGACTGATCACATCAAGCAAAAATGTAAATATGCTCATGTGATCAATGTCTTAAGGTAGACTTGAAAAATGTGAGCCTATCCTTTAAACATACAGTACGCAGACCTCCTTAGCATTGTAAAATGTGTTGCCAACATGGTTAGCACTGCTTTATTTGTTACATTTTGTTGTTGACTACTAAGTCGGAGAGAGGTTTAGAAACAGCAGAACGAGAGCACTCTTCATGTCTACAAGGGTGGAGAAACAAGAAAAATGGAAAAAGGAAAATGTGGCAGTATGAGAAACTAAGAACCAGTGGGTGAAAGACAGATAGCACAGGTAAACATACATTAAATTCAGCAGGTTTTTTTTTTATTTAGTTCATAGCAACATGTTCCACTGGGTAAGAGATACACATCATGATTGCCACTTAAAAAAGGTTGTTTGGTCACACACACGTCCATATACTGACACATCCATACAAACAGACACACGTTTTATACTCTGTGCATAAACCAAAAGATCGCTCACTCACTTCCACAAACACTCACTCTTCACATGATCATTTACCTATATCCAAAATGACATCTCGCATGGATGAGAGGAGTAACTTTGTTTTAGGTTCAAGTGTCACCTGCATAGTTCAGTAATGCAAGACTTTGTGGTTAAAGAACTGAAAACATAAAGTAGTCACTAACAAGAGCAAATTCGCATGCACTGACAAATTTCCATTCATGATACTGTAAATAGTTTGCACATGCACATGGCAATTGTTAGGAAAATTTAACTTTTTGTGCCGGATTTCTGCCTCATGTTGATCTTCTGAAAACACAATATGAAGATGCAATGACCTTGCACATTTACCCCCGAAAGTCTGAGCAAACATGCACTGCAACCTTCAGGTTTCACATGACTCTTCGACACGCCTTCAAGTCATAAAAATGGGCAGGAGGGAGTTTTCCCTCTGGCAGTAAGAGGAACACAACATCAATTGACAGCCATTTGATCTTAGCCAGAACATGTTAGTGCATTGGAATGGTATGACTAGTATCATTTACATAAAAAGTCAGGACACTGTTGCAAAGAATATCAACAAACACTGAGTATTTAGCAGATACTAGGAAAAATAGAGTAGAATTTAAGTAGTAAAGAAAAATCCAAGGTACTCTCGAAAACATTCCAAAGACACAGCAAATCACAGCCAGGTCAACCATGCTAGGGTTCTCCCCAGAAGAAAGAGAGAGAGACCTTAGACTCCTTTACATCTCTGTGTATCTCTACAGAGAGTAAAATTCAGGTTTTATGTGGATGTAGTTGCAAGGCGTCTTTCCTCCTCGTCTTCCTCCTCTGTTTCTTCATCCCTGTTTTGGGGAACGGAGGTCAGCAGCAGAGTGTCAGCATGGACTTCTTCATCGTCCGACTGGATCACGGGTGTGTCCACTCCAGCCCCACTGGTATCACTGGAACCAGATGATGTAGAGGACATGCGAGACTTTGAGCTGCAGCAAACTTCGTTTTGCTGTTTCAAAGGTGCACGCTTCCTGTAGAGAACCTCTGCATCTTCATCTTCCTCATCTTCATCTTCTTCCACGCACTCTGTAAGCAAAAGCTGTTAGAACATGTTGGTACCTGGGTTGTCATGGCTACTCATTTAAGTAGTGTGCATCTATATTATTCAATATTTTCCATGTAGAAAATGTATATGGGTGGAGCACGCAAACACTAAAGATTTGAAAACTCAAATTTCCGCATTTAAATGCAATTGTAAGTGTCTGAAAAGTGTTATCAAATTGAAAATCTGCTGAAAAGGTGCATTTACGTCCTAGTGTATTAGATATTTGATGTTCCTAATAAGTTGCAATGCTGTTTTGCAGCTGTGAAGGAAAAGTTGAATTATCATTTATTAACTTTTGGTGATGCTCCTGTAGAATTTTCAAGGTCTCTCTCAGGGGGCCTTGAATAGATGTTTTATGAGCTCAGGGGGGGCTACCAATGGAGACCAATGGAGCAGCCTCTAGGCTCACCACAAGCCAAGCTATGGTTGCCGCAATTTTAATTTATGGTGAGTGCATGGACAGTGCGTGAGCATCACATAGTTTTCTATCCTTTTGGATGATGTGTATCGGTAGAAGTAAAGATAACCAATTGGAACTAAGTTCTTTGTCTCAAGAAATACTACAAAAGATGACTGTCAGACTCGTTCTACTGAGAGACTCTCCTTTGACTTCTTGTGATAAGGTTTGTTTGTCTCTTCTATCTTGTATTGTAGTAGATTTCCATTAGAAAGTAGAATGAACAGATCACCTGAAAAGTTAACAGTTTCACTAAGTCTTTCAATACAGGTTTTGGGATGCGAGTTTGATCAGTTCAGTACGTAACCTGTCCCAACATGTCTGTCAGTTTTAAATGAAGCCAAATACTTTGGTCATAAATCATAACTCTATATTTAAAGTGTATAAGGGCCGTTTGTTGCCTAGAGGCAATCACTACACCTGGTAGTGGGGATGCCAGCACTCCCTCATCTGCTCCAGAGCCTGAGTTGAGAAAAACGTCGAGAGCCTCCTGGTCAGATATGTCCATCAGGTCCATCTGCTCCAGGACATCCACATTCACTTCCATAGATGAGATACTGCCCATGGGAGCTGTATATATGGGCAGAGCAGCAAATACAGCATCATAGAAACATTAAAACTGGTAACTTGCCTGTTACTGTATATACAGCATATATATATATATATATATATACATATATATGTGCTAGACATAGCTAATGCGATACATATCATTTGACAATATGCATGTGTACTCCACATCACAATGCAGAAATTTGCTTATGAGTCATTTTCACCTTGATAGTTTTGTTATTGTTTTCATCTGTTTGAATCATGTTCTTAAACAGTTTCTAATATGGCTATGAATGTATTTTAAAATAAGGTTTAAGGACACCACGTAAATAGTTAGCTAAATCTCGTGCTTTCACAGTAAAGTGGGCAAAAGTGAAATAGTTTCTCATTGGCAAATAACTCTCGAACCGTTTTACACCCACTTTTTGTTTAAATATTTATGATGCCAGGGTGGAATGTAAGAAGAAAGTCACTCACGTTTCCTGCAGTTGATCTGCAAGTGAGCAGAGGGCAAGTAGTTGTCTATATCATGCTGGTAGACCTCTTCAAAAAAGCGCTGTCTTTCCCTCATCTTCAGGTTTTGGGCAGAATCATTGTCCAACACCCTCTGAGAGTTGTCTGTCTCAGCTGACCAACAAAACCACACACACACAAAAAACACATAAAAACATTACCTTCAACTTTCTTTAATGCGTCATTGTATCTTGAAATTCAATATTTCTTAAAAAAAAAAAAGCCAGCGTGTGTGAAGTGTGTTTTTTTTTTCAAATGCAAAAAATTGGCTTTCTCTTGATACAAGATGGAATAAGAATGATCCGTCTTATTTTCCTGACACATGAGCACCTGTTGCTTTAGGAACATGTTTAGGAAAACATGGGGCATCCTGGTGGCATAGAGATAAGGCACCAACCATGATATGCATTATGCCTGGTTTGTGTCTGACCGGGGGTCTTTGTTTTATGCCGTACCCCTTCTGTCTCCAGTTAATTTCCTGTCGTCTCTCTTGTACCTACAAAAAAGTCATCAAATGCACAGAAACGCTTAAAAAAAGAATCTGAATACATCTGAATACTTAAATTAGGTTAAAAAGCTAATTGAGATGGAGATGTTTGTGTTTGGGATGTTTTTTCCTGGTACTGTTTGCTAGCCATTTACAGGAACCGATGGGTGAAAATTCTGCCAAAGCTGTCAGATATTGAATATGGTTGCTAAACCACAAATCGCTTTAATCTCTTAAAGCCGTTTCAATCTGCATTTTTCGTTGGGGAACAAGTCCTATCATTTCCCAAAATTCACTTAATTATTCTTTGCGATTGCCAAACCTGATTAAAGGAAGACATAAAGAGCAGTTCATCCCTAACATTCCTTCAGCTGGATATTTATCGGTCAACAAGATGTCAGTGTTTGATAAATAGCAGCAAAATAGCAGCTATGTTTTTTGTTTGTTTTTTTTTGTAAATGCCAATCAATGCGGCATTAAAACTCAGATTTCCATCAATGACATAACATTAAATTGTACTAGCATAGAAGCGCCAATGTAGTCACTCCCAGCAGAAATGACATAACTGTCATAGTTGTTTTAGTAACCTGCTGTTACACTGTTCATCTCAATGTGTCTCGTTTTCTTTACCCTTCTACTTTCTCTTGCATACTCTTCCCACTTTCTCTCCCCTTTCTGTGACTTTTCTCAAGGCAAAGAAAATGTTATCACGAGATTAGTCTGACCTCTTGTGGTCATGATCAGACTGACATGCAGTTTGAAACTAATAGCATCACATTGGCTCTGTGATTAACCAAATATTTGCATAAATACCTGCTGCAACTAATTTGTGGGAAATTGCCCAAAATGCAGCTTTTGCTTTTCCTTGTTGCAATCCTTTTGTTTTGTTTGCAACCATGCTCCCAAATGCACATTTTACATTACAGTAGGTAAGGTATGTTAGACTAAAATGCCATGATGTGTATGTGCAGATTTATCTAAGCACAACGTACAGTTTCTGGTACATGGATGTTTTGACACAAATTGGTTACCATGCCAAATCATTGGGTGTTCTGATAGAGTAGCTTTTGATTGGCTTTCAGAGTCTTGGCATTGTTTCGGAGGGTGGTTAGGATAAGCATTTTTTTAAACATGCTCCTTACACAAGTACTATTTTTGAGTTGCAGTTACATCTTTCTTGGTGTTTCTTGGTGTTTCTCACACTGCAAAACTTGCAAATCTCTGAAGATCTTCAAGCTAGCTACCTCTTCTGTTGCTGGGCCCTTTTTTTTTTTTTTTAATTTCAGTGCATAAAATCACAGACATGAAAATCAAGTGAGCATCTGTCCTTAGATCTACCTCCAGCTTTGACCTCTGCCGACCAGCAGTGGTTGTGTAACTGCGCTGCATCCTCAGCACACACTGCGCCTTCTCCCAGAGGGCTCCACGAGCTGACAATGTGACTCATGTCACCAGTGTTTTTAAGTCCGTTGTGTGCATGTGTATGTATGAATCTGTAAATGTGAATATGTTCACATAAGCTGTATGTGTGCTTATGCATTCTTGATTTTGTGTGTGCGTATATCTCTCTGCATGCTATTTAGTTTATGCTCATTTTGTCACCCAATGTGTGTAATGTGTAACAAACTTCCATGACTAACTTGTTCACATGATGCCAGCAGAGGGATCCAGCGTGCACAGTAACAATATTCACTTCACTTCATTTACATGCTGACCTTTTGAGTGTTGCTTTTCTCCTGTTTGAGAACAAACACAGCACCACATCTTTGTCACCCAGCCTTCCTCTTCAGAAAGCTCCACTTCCGGAGACCTAGTTAGTCAATTTGTCAATCTCTGTTCCACAGCCCTGGAGGTGTGTGTGTGTCTCTGAATGATACTTCAACAGTTGGTGAAGTAACTGGGAACACCGTCAATGACATAAGGCTTACAATGTTGTTCAATATAAACTGTTACCCAGACTGTAATGTAAACAATTTAAAATATCAATAATGTGTCTCCCTAGAGCCGCTGGATGTAGTGGAGCAGCTTAGGTCCAAAAGATTTTCTGGTGGATTTCACTTAATTTATTCCTGCTCTTATTGTAATACAATCTATCAAACTTAATATGGTCTTGATGAGGTATATCCAATTTCCTGATCCAAGTAATTCCCACAAATGCCCCACAAGTGGTTGCTGCAACCACACATTATGTTTTATACACACTGGAGTGTGCTGTAGATTTCCATTCAATACCACAGATAAAAGGAGTGACAAATTATGGTAAAGGAAAAACCTATACAAATGACTGGCAAGAAAGGTTTGGTGTAAATAACAGATTTAAGCGTTTAAAGGATTATCAGATACCAAAACGGTGTACAGCAGTGTATAAATCTCTGAGACACGATTTTACAGCTCTGAAAATGTATCACAGCACAATGATCACAAAGTAAAAGAACTATGCCATCAGGGATGTGTATTAGCATGATTTTGATTTGCCACAGCAACATCTTGCCAGATGATGTGTTGTGTTGTGGAAAAAGTTGAGCCAGTTTCGGCCTTAAACAGCACTCTCCACCATCATCATCAAAACACCAAGTGAAGGCCCGTGGTAGCCCAACAGCTTACTCTATGATTTTTTGCTTTCAATTTGTCAACCGTGTGTATCTTTACACTATATACACACCTGAAATAGTCAAAAATAGTAAAATGGAATCGATCGACCCCTGCCACCCTTAACCCACACCCCAAGAAATGTAGACATGCCACTGCCCCAGCCATTTACTCATGAGACCAATGGCCTGCCAGTTCAACCTGCCACCTTGTTGCCTCCTCCTAGTGTCCATAATCATTCAGTATTCATCATCGTACAGCAGTGGGAAGCTTGAGTCAAATAAACCAAATACTACAGGCTGTTACAGCAAAGACGAGACTTCTGATGATGATGATGAAATGACACAGCTTACGTAAAGTTTTGCCTGGTGGCTATTTGGGGGGGTCTCTTACTCGCTCTCTCTCTGAGTATGTCTTTTTCTCCTTCTTTCTCTGTGTCTCTTCATCTAAAAATCATATTCTACTACTCAGGTTGAGATAGCCAGTGGACATGCCCAACCCACACACAGGCTTAGCTGCATATCTCCATCTGTCTGCCCCTGCGTGGGAGAAAACCATGTATGTAAAAGGCTGACTCATCCAGATAACCTCTGAGTTTTCTTTCACCCTGCTGTGGAAGACATTTAGGAGTTGTCCATACAAACTGGCTTCAGTTACTTTACTAACATGCTCTGTGAGAGACCCAGATGGTGTTCATATCCTCCACAGGGGAATCCCTTGCTTTTGACAGGAGTTATTAAACGCAAACGATTCGTACATGGCTTTTAGGCTCATCAAATAAAGTATTTTTTCCACTTTCAATCTTGGTTTCAGTGTTGTTGGCTCTTTACTTGTACATAAGGGTACGTCTCTCAGAGACAGCCCAGAGGACAAAATATGTTGTGGTAAAATGAGAAATTGTTGCATAGTGATAGGTATTAACACTGACTGCCAGCAAAAGAGTGATAATGATGTTCAAGACAAATGGACAAAGGAAAAAAGCAGGACAAGATAGGAGAGAAGAGAGGACCAGGCCTCAAATCTGCTGGTTCCACAATTATTTACCAGATGTATTTCTATGACTACTGACACTGCACTAAAAAACATCATGGCTTTGTTACAACCACTGATGGACAGCAAAAACAATATTATCTGAAAAGAAAGCCGGAATTAATAATTCAATACGACTGCTGTGTGCAAAAACTGCTTCTGGCAGTGTCTTACATCTCAAACTCATTTTGCTGATGATTACCTACTGTTGTTGCCCTCACCATTGCATAACAGGATCCGTGAATTAGAACTTGAGTCTCAGTTCAGGGACCACCTCCTTTCATGAAAGCATGCAGCCTATGAAAGTGTAGTGTTTGGAGGACTGAAGGCTTCTGCAGTGAACCTGCTTTTTCTCCCCAGTTTAGATTGTCTTTTGATGTTTTACCATTGCATGATTGCAAGGTCTCAACCCTAAGGTGCTGTTACATTGGCACCAACCTTTAAGACTATCCCACTGTGTATCCCATCCACTTCAGTGAATGTCTGGCTGGCTCCGGCAATATGGCATGTAATAGTTGACTTTTGTTCAACTTTAGTTGGGCAAAATTTGGCTAATAGAAACAGCCAGTTACAGTTGCACCCTTTTTCTCGGTATAGTGCGGGTTACTAGCGTAACCTGTACCCCCACAAAATAATGTAGTTAATCGAAAGCCCCTTGCCTTGGGACACAACGCTGAGTTACTACTGCAGGTAGTAAGCTAGTTAGCCAGACATGCTAACATTTGTGGCTTACGTCAAAGTGATCCATTCTTTACATCTTTGCTCTTGTGTTTTTGGTTTTTCAAAGGCTACAAAATAGATGCCATTCTCTAAACTTTGGGTTAGTGACTATCACATACAGCCTTAGTATGTGTTTTGGTTGCTGTGCTGTGATTGGACGATCACTGTTTGGGTACAGGAATTAACAAACTATCATTTCATTGTAGGGAAGGTTTATGTGAATGTACTTTTAGCCTCAGAGAGACCAAAGCTTAAACAGTCCAGCCCCAACAGTAGTTGGAAATATTCAAGAGGTTGGTGAATATGAGTGTGGAATTTTGGGAATATTTCCAGGCATATGAGGGTTTGTTTCTCAGCTGCCATCAGGTGGGTCTTTGGAAAGGGCAGCTGTGTTGACCTGCTTTGACAGTTTTGAGATACAAACTTCAAAGGAAGTGGTGGCCTCTGTCCTGGAGCACAGTAATACTGAAGTCTACTGTATACAATAGTCCCTTCAACCTAGACACTAGCTTGGTTCATCTGATGCAACTATTTGGAAAAAAAAAATAAGAAGGATGACATCAGTCTGCCTGGAGACAGAAAGACAAATGTTGTAGGCCACTAACTGAGTTAAGCTTTACAGTGTTTTGGGAGCTACCCTGCTGAAATTCCATGACAATTGTGATTTGTGACAGGACCTATGTCCCCTACCCAGAAATCCATGCTCCATCTCAGCCAACACTGAACCATAATTACCTAGGGCTTACTGTTATATAATGCCGGTACAATCCTTCAACTGCACACCCTACAACACGGGAATCTTACTGCATTGTAGTCCATGACTATGCAGCCTTGTTTGTAGTGTATGTGCATGCATGCATGTAGGATGTTGGCTCACTTTGTAAGTAAAGAAAAAGGAAAAAAATGAAAGAAAGAAAGAACGAAAGAAAGAAAGAAAGAAAGAAACATGGTGTTATGCAACTTGAGCCGACTGTGCATTTTTTTCCCGGTATAACGTAACTGTAGTGTCAGTGATTTGAGGCAAAGCTTGGCTGGGTCTGCTTGCCTCAGCTAAGCCTCATACTGACAAGTACAAGGGCGCAGTGACGCCATACATTTTTTGCGCCTTTGTTGTGTGTTGAAGAAAACACACACAGGATAGAAATTATTTCATTGGCTTTAATAAAAACTCTTCTTTCTTCTTGATTCTTTATCCTCTTTTGGGACCACATTTTCTCGACAATCCTGATTCTTGCTCTTTTGGAAATGTTCCCTCTTGCGCTGACCAGACTGTCAGCAGTTCTTTATGTCTAGGAATCAAACACAAGATGTAAAGGTGTCTGTTTCTGAGGGGGTGGGGGTTGGGCGGTGCAAGGCCACAGGTGACCGTTTAGCTGAAGCACATGATTTTTGAGCTGAAGCACACTGGTTATTCTTCCAGGGTCTGATCCTTTTACCATTTCCACTGCTCAGCTCCTGATAACACACACTGCTAGTCTTTGTATTCCCATTCAGGTATGACAAATTACATATCAGTCTGTCGGGTTGTTTTATTTTGCCCCAGCATGCAATGTGCATTTGTTTCTCTTTGTTGTCTTCTTTCCGGCTACCTTTCCACCACCTTTTCCATGATGAAAACATTCAACTCTGGATACATGCATCATTAGCCGCTCTGTGTCATTTTAATGGTGCAGTCATACATCAAGAGTCCTGAGGACTGCACTGGAAGCAGGGAACAAATATTCCTATTGAACCAAAGAGTCACATGGTGCATTCAATCCCCTCGTGGCAAGTGGAAAGAAATCCCATGATCATCATTCTGTTTTCAGAGAACAGAGAGACTGGGTGTTTATGTGTGTGAGACAGAGCTAGTAAGACGGTTGTGCTGCATGGACAGTTACATTTGACAGCCCATCTATCTCAACCCCCCAACCCCCCCCCGATAATGGTTTCACCCAGCTCCCAGCACTATACAGCAACATAATTTTTAGGTATTACTGCTATTATTTACCGAGCCGATCACTCTGCTCTAGCGGCCTCGTAGCCACAGCAGTCCATCAAGCATAAATCTTTTATGAGTGAGATCACTGCGGCACAACAGCCAGCTCCCCAACTGTGCTTCCCCACTCTCCCCACCCCAACTGCCCACACAGTATCCATAAACACACAGCCATGTAGTAGAAAGTAAATCCAGGCTGGTCAGATTCTAATGATCCCAATGCTGTGATTATATCTTGAACCTAGTCTGACCATCCACTCTCTCAGTGTCTGATCAGATTGTGTATTCCCAGGCCATTCCCATTCCCAAAGCCATTAAGGCATTTCAGTCAGGGCTAAATGCAATGATGACCTCCAGCCATGCCCACTGCTCCCTACTAAGATCAATCAAAACAGGGCTTTAAGTAGTCTGCACAGAGCTCCTGCTGTATGTATTGCTCTCCCTCTAGTCTGTATACATTAACAAACACTCATATATACCCCCACACAGAATCTTATTCATTACAGCAGCAAGTAGCATGACAAAGTAGCAGATTGTTCTCTCTACACTTAAGTACAACAAACTGCTCTTGTTGGGGGGGGGGGTTATTTTTTTTTGTTAGATAGCACGACAATGCTTCTCTGGCAAGCAGGTAGCAGTTAGAAATTTCTTCCCTGTTTCTTACTAAAAACCTTATTCCTTTAGTTTAGTCTGACTCTAGGAAGTAGTGTTTATCCCTTCCCTAAACCTCATCTTGATCAGCAGTGTTGCACCACTGTCAAGGTTGTCAGGCAAATTTGGTTAAAAAGAGATGACCTATGGCTGTTATTATTACTTTGGACAGATAAATCTTTACAGGAGTTGCTCATGAGTGTTAGGGCTGGACCATTGTGTAAATTGATTAGCTGAATATGTGTAATTTTTAGTCAGTAGTAATTTATTTAATCCTTGGGGCACAGTTTTCAGAGAGAAAAATATGTGGCAGCCATGCACTACCTACTATACATACTGTATGTAACAAAAAGTACAGCCAGTATTGATTTGTAGTATTATCAAAGAACTAACCAATGCTTTATTAAACACATCTCATGAAGAAATTGACTGTTATGTTGTGATGCTCTGAATGATGAGTTGTGAGTCATTATGGAGCTAGACCAGTAGTAAGGAATTTTTGCCCACTGCACAGTGTTATAATAAAACCTCCCTTGCACATGACATGCTGACATTTTCCATTAAAATCTGAAGCTACTATGCTCTGGAAAATAATGTGATGAATTACTGCCCAGAACTGGAAGAAGAGCACATCAAGTGTGACATTACAGCAACAATGCAGACTATTTTCCTGTACAGGACATTAAGTTATAATGTACTGTACAGAACGGCAAGTCTTCTTACAACCACTTTCTCTTCAGCTACAGTTCTGTTTACTCATAAACTGTTGGCTACTTACATGCCAGTCGCTTGCTGTGGTTGGTTGACCCAGTCGACGACATGGTCCAGTGGATGAGGGATGGGTTGAAAGAGTGTTTGCCTTAGAGTGTGTGTGGATTTTTCTTGTCCCCTCCTGTCAAGGCTCCAGGACAGGATGCTGGCATGTGTAGTGACTGGTCATCTAGTCATTGCATCTCTTGACTTTGCCACCAGGGCTATCAAAGATTCGCATCACCCTTTATCTCCCACCCCTCTTCTCCTCTATTCTCCTCTTTGTCTTGTACTCTGCTCTGCCTTTTTGCTGTGTTTGCGGATGTCCTCCCCCCTTTCTGATTGCCTTTGCTGTTCTTTCTAGGTTTTCCCTCTCACTGCTTCACACTCTCATCTCGGCTGCCTCTCTGTGTCTCGCACACACACACACACACACACACACACACACACATACACACACACAGACACACACACACTTGCTGTCTTGCTTTCTCAGTCAGACAGGCTCAGTAGAGTTGTAGTGAGCTGTGCGGCTTAGGGACGGGGGAGAGTGATAGTGGGCTACGGCACTGTGGCCTGTACCAACTGTGACAACAAGGGGGTCAGTAGGATCAAGAGGAATATAGGCTTTTTACATAATATTGAAGAATATACCAGGATTAAATCCTTCCCATCTCAAACGTCATAGCTTTGCTTTATATTATTTATGTATTTATTCACTTTGTTGTAGGATGAAAGCTTTAGAAGTGAGCTGTGTTAAGAGAAGAGGTACTGCATTTTAATAAATCACCACAGTCTCTCTCAGTATAACAGGAAAAAAATGACTGACTCTTATCACCTACTATTTTATGTAATTTTTGTTCTGTTACATCATGTTATGCCATATCATGTTACGTTAATGAACTATTTGCCTATGTTTGTTTTGCATCTTTTCTTCAATTTTTATTTTATTCTAATATTACCACTTTTTAATAAGTCATATTTAAACACAAAGGTTCATAGGCTCATAGACTTATAGAGAAAGTATTCTAGGAATCTAGCAGAGCGGTGCTTTGCTTTGAGCTAAATGCTAACATCAACATCTGCTAACATGCTCACAGTAACAATGCTAATGCTAAACAATGTTTAACAGCCAATGTTCACTAGGTTAACAGAGTAAATATTACCTACCTCAGTTGCCAACATTTGGTAACTAGAACCGAACACAAACACTGATTTTTTAAAAAGTCAAGAAATGGCTAAAGTAGTGTAAATTTATACTCTACGGACATTGAATACAGCAAATTTTACATCAATCCATCCAAAAATCAAAAATGTGGTGGTGCTACAGGAAAAGTCAGTAGGATACATCCTGGGGAGGACATGAGTGCCTGTACTAAGTTCCATTGCAATCCATCCAGTGCTTGTTAGGACATTCTAGACTGGACCACAGCGGTGGACCGACCGACAGACACTGCCATCCATATACCCATGATGCAAGTGTTGCCAAAATTGCTTGATTCTACACATCCCGTAATCCAACCTGTTAGTATCTTTACATTACACCATCATCTGTCTGGAAATTGCCCACAACTTTAAAATTCCATATATAAACATTTATATTCTCCAAGCCTGAACCGAGATAATCCCGTTGAAATCATAGGGGGTTCTTTTCTCTGACTTGTCAAAGCTCTTCCAGAGCCAACGAAGACATTATACAATTCTTTTCACAGGCTGAGTAATACTCTCCATGTTGGGTAAACTGACTGATCTGTAATATTGTGGTCTCCCCCTTTAATTGTTTACAAATTACTTATTAATTTTTGTATAAGTTAATAATAAGCAATTGATATCTTTTGAGATCCCAGGTTGCGCAAAACCCATTTGGCTGGTGTAAATTCTCCTCCAGCACTGCTTTGTCTTTTTAGCTAGCACTTTAAATCAGAAGAAGTACCTGTCTAATGGACAGGTTGACCACTTACCTTCTGGTAAGAGTGGCAGAGATTCTGCCTGCACAATTTATTAACATTTACATCAACAGACTTGACGGCTAATTAAAAGGTGAGAAACCCATTGCCCTTTATTAATGGCCTGTTACATTTAGGCTTGATGGCTTATTAGAAAGTCAGCCATTTATTATGTATCAATAACAACAGAATGTACCTCTGTCACTCATATTTCGACCCATGATCCTTTGTAGTATTTAGTTAGTTTGGAGAGATTTGTGGTTCAGTTAATTTTTTTGTTTGTTTGCATATTATTTGGAAAATTCAATAAAGAGAATTACATAAACTCTTTGCTGATGGTAAATCACATCGGATTCTTTATGTGGCCTTCGTTAAAGAGGTCTTCTTTCCTCTCTGAACAACAGCATACATATGCACGTACTAACATGTTGTTAAGCAAACACTCATACAAACACATCATTAAAAACAAACAAAACTGAGGCATACACACACTGTAACTGTCATGTGTGGTGGGTTAATGGGCACTTGGCATCATGGATTCTTGCAGGTCCTGACTCCCCCTTCCCTAATAAGAGGTTTCTAACAGCCAATTACATCACACTTCAGCTGGAAGAGGCTGCCACTAAGTCTAACCACTAATGTCACGGAAAAAACTCATTCCAGGCTACATCAGGGGATAGAGAAGTATAAAAAGATGTGATTCATGGCCGGTTCTGCTAAATTCTGAAGCTGTGCTCACCTATGAACTCAGAGATACTTAATGTATTTCTTCAGCAGCCCAATTTCGCAGGCAATCTATTTTGACGTCTGATTTGCATCAGATATCATACCTGTTTTTAAAACCAGAAGCACCAAAAGTCATCTGTGTCCATTTATAGCCTGACAGTGGGCTTTGACAACCACTCATACAACTGTTGACATTTCTGAAAGATGTGAGAGAAGACTACCCCTGTAACTGGATATGCCAACACCTCATCCACTGTAGACTACATTACAGTAAATCTCAGAAGTTCCTCGTCCTTGCTTCACACTGATGATTCAACATTGGCATCTGCTGGTGAAGACTGTGTATTACATTTTAGCTCACACTTCAGAGGCACCTGCTGTGTACAGTTAAGCACAATGATTGCTGTAAAAATGTCATCACTTCTTTGCAACACAAAAAGGATTTTGCCACTTCTGTAGGTGAAATTCCATTTACTTATATTCCAGTTATTAATACTTGGTATGTATTTCAGGGTTGTTGTTATCTTGGCCAACAACCAATCAAGTGTGTCCAGTGTTGTAGTTGCTTTTGAGTAGATGTTTGTTTGAGAAATGAAACACGATCACATTTGTAGTGTACATTTGTATTTCAGGTTTCAGATACTCCATGGTTTAATTCATTCAGGTGAACAAAAGGGGATTTCCAGTGACTGTTACACAATTTTATTATCCATGAGTGTGTATGCATGCGTGTGCTCATGTGTGTGTGTTGTGCCTGTTGCTCCTTCAGCTCTATCAGTGCTGGCTTCCTCTTTGAAACTGTGTTGTCTCAATTTTCTGCAGCATAGTCTCTGATGTGGGTTGTGAGTCATACTGTGGTAAATATACACATTTGCGCATGCACACATGCATGCACACACACATAAAGATAGAGTCACAGACACATGTATTCACATCTACACACACACTATTCATGGTCACTATAGTTACTATTCCCTTTGCATTCATGTTAAACTTTGATTGAGCGATAGATAGTAAACCTGCTGGCATAAGCTGCTTGATTGTCTCAGCACATCTACACACACACTATTCATGGTCACTATAGTTACTATTCCCTTTGCATTCATGTTAAACTTTGATTGAGCGATAGATAGTAAACCTGCTGGCATAAGCTGCTTGATTGTCTCAGGTGAACAACACGGCTAAGCCTCAGCAACAGACAAAGGAAACAAAGTTGACATCTTCACTTCACATCTTAACAGCCGCACCAGAGAGTAAAGTCAGAGCCCTCAAACTTTATTAAAAATATCACATTGTGCTGTGTGGGGATATTCTGGGGGTCACCATGGCAACAGACATCCGAGAGCCACACGCACGAATGTGCACACCTGCCTGACAGTGTTCCAACTTGTGCCTTTGAGCCTCCCTGTTAGACAGTATCTAGGTGCTGTTTGCAATATGTGGCAGGACGGAGAGGCGACAGTTGCGATGCCTTTGTTCTCAGAGAGAGGAGCACGCGGCTCTGTCAAGGTGTTAATTAGCCTTTGTGAGAGCAGAAAGTTGATAAGATTATGCTTGCTTCAGCTGTAAGATGCACAACCTTTTGTGTGAAACAGAGATTTGTCTTGCTAGACATGGTGAGCGACAGCTTCTTTTAAAGCAGTAATGCTTTATAAATACAGCCACCTAATTCAACACTCTGTTTGTCCTTGCCAGCGGTGGATCTGACAGTTACAGTGTATCTACCTGTTATGTTATTGAAACTTTCTGACAGCCAAAAGCTCAGTATAATATGGCATGCCTCAGTTGTGTTTTGTCTTTCCGCTGCGCTGGATGCATATGTTGTAATCTATAGTTCACTCCGTAGGGTCTGAAATTTGAAATACAGCGACACAGCTCACTGATTGTGTGATGTGTCGCTACACACGAGATGTGGATCAGTTTGGGGGTAACACTAGGGTTTTTTGCAAGCGTGTGCTGTGTTTTTCAGTGTCTAAATGAGATCTAGTGACTCATGTGGAGAAAACAGGCTGCTTGGACTGTGTGACTGACAGTATTGGTTTGACTCGTCATGCTGAGCCTTGGCACTGATATACAGCAGTGAACTTAGTATCATTATGTGGATATTAGTAATTGATGGATAAAAAAGCAAACCACACAGTAACATGGTTTGAGTGACCTGTAAATGTAAAGGATAACACTATCTTGTGGTTTTTGGGGTTTTGTTGTCCGTGAAAATGTCAGATCATGTTTGTGTGATCTTGTGCATTTGTGAGTCAACACATCCAAAAACACGGGAAAGTCCTCTCTAGGAAGGAGTTTACATTATACACAGGTAACAAAAAAACAGTGATTAAAACCGTGAATGCTGAATGCTACCACAAAAGCAATTTCCCAAAAGTATTTGAATCTATTTATTAATATAATAATGAGAACTTATGAAGGGATTTGTTGATAGTCCTTTAATAAAAAGACAAAAAAGGTGTCAATATGTCAAACTTTTCAAATGGCTTTATAATTTAAGTGTCGGATTGTAAACCTGGGGTTTGTGTGTGTGTAATGGTTCATGTTCAGAATTATAATAGCATTTAGATGTTTCTCATCGCAGAGCGCACACACAGTCTGTGTGCATGTGCTTATATGTGTATGTGTGCGTGTGTGGGTTTGTGTGTGCGAGTGTGTGTGTGTGTGTGTGTGTGTGTGTGTGTGTGTGTGTGAGTGTGTGAATGTATGCATGAGTATGTGAGTCACGCACCACTATCCAGCCCCCTGGGCCTTGAGTTCTGATGCCCATCTTTCAGCTCCTCTACTGCACACTGAACCCAGTGAACCTTCTGCTGTTTACACTCTCCCCCTCCTCCTGCTCACTCTGTCTCAATTTATCTCTCTCACACACTCTCATGCTCATCTATTCTCCCTCCATCTCTCCCTTCCTTTCTCTCTCCATCTCCCTCCCGCTCCCTACAGTACATCTCTCGTTCTCACGCACTCACGCTCTCTTGTGTTCTTAGTCTTTTCACTCGCAACCCTTCTTCCTTCTCTCTTTATAACTGTGCCTCTGTGTATCTACCTCTGCAGATCAAGACTTATTCAGACTCAGACAGCCTCTAACTCTATAGGGTTGAGGCACACGCTCAGGGTCTCTCTGTGTGAAGCGTGTGGATGTGTGGCCAGAGAAAGAGACAAACAGAAAGAGAGGAGGTAACAGAGGGAGGAGAAGGGTCAGAGATGCAAACGGATACAAAAGGATGTTGATGCTTTTCAGACACATAAGCATTATACTTGAGATGGAGCTGAAGACCGAATCAACATAGAAAATCACCATCATTCCCCACCTCCACCTTCTCTTCAATGCCGTCTTGCCCCAGCCCATCCTCATCGCCATCATCGCCATCATCGCCATCACCATGGCTGTCCTTCCAAACACAAACACACACTCATTCCATCAGGTTGCAGTGAGTGGAACAGCCGGGTGTTGTCAGCCCTCTGCTGCCCACACCGAGCCCCTTCTGTCAATTACAACTTTCTCCAACAGCAGACTGGTAACAATGTGGCTCTTTCATCTGTTTCTGAGCATGTCTGTGTCAGCAAATCTCCCTTTTTCATAAATGAGGATACTGTATGTGTGTGGGGGCATGTGTGTGGGATAGTAAGGGATAAAGGTACAGGAGGAGGAGTTGGGGCATGCCACTTATGTCAGCTTTTCCTGGACATGTGAGGCGCTGTTTTGAGCCTGTGGTTGAGGTAAATGTAGCCCCACTGAACAGTAATGTCATCTTCAGACCTTGCGCTTTAAATTGCTTTGTTTGCACTTCTCCAGCGCACTGTGGAACTGAAACACGCTATTAATGAACCGGGTTAAGTGTGAGTTGAGTGTGAATGAGTGAATGTGCGTGTTGGACATACTGTAGCTTGTCCATTGAGCTGTGCAGAGGAGGTAGATGGAATGTGCATCACATGGCATGAACTTCAAAAGAGCACATCTCACTGCGGCAGAGTGGCAGTTTGTGTCTGCGAGTGTGGGTTTGCCAGTGTATTTGAAAGTGTGTGACTATGCGCAAGGTACAGTATGTAGTGTGTGCATCCACGTGTATGTATGTGTGAAGATGCTTAAGGAGTATGAGACTGCTATAACGGGAATTATACATTCACCATAAGTCACAGGGTTCATTTCCATGCAACAACCCAGCTGTTCCACCGCCTCGTGAGCTTCAGCCATGTATTAAAATCAACCTCCTTGTCTCTTTAGCAAATACCTGTTGCTGGGTCATAAATGATGCCTGTTTCTTGGTCTTAAATAACGCTAATCAATGGGATTGATTGAATTTTTTTTTTCACGCCGTCATGCCGTCTCTCCCTGAGGCAGAGCAGCCTTCTTAGCAGCGTTTCTTCACTTGGTGGCACACATTGGGAACCCCAGGCCTGGTCACGGATAGCATAGATACACTGTAAACTGCTAATCGGGTATCAAACCAGCGGAGAGGAAAAAGCGCCTCCACTCCATGTCTCATTCATTATTCACAGTTAGCAAATGAAGTTGGTACAGTGGGAGCAATCAATTATAGATGAGAGAAGGTAGGAGGGAAAGAGAGAGAGAGAGAGATGAAGGGGATAGAGAGAGGCCTACCTTGCATGCAGCAGAGCTTTAGCATGTCAATGAACATTACAGTGGCATTCTGCAACCTGCGTGCACTGAGCTACTCAGATAATGGACTCTACAGGCCCAGCATTCTGGGTAGAGAATCTTAGAGAGAGAACTGTAAAGTGTTGCACGCACCTTTCACACCAATAGCATTTATTTGATAATGACTCAGTACGCTAACCTGGGAGGCCCTCGGTTCACATGTGTGTGCGCTGTTTTTCTCTTGCTGGCTGCACTGACACAGTCATAGCGAAACTGCATTTGGTCTTTTCACAAATGTCGAGCGACAGTCATAGCGTCCCCTCAGTAGGTTACAGCTTGCTCCGAAACCAGGATATAAAATTGGTCCAGATGCATCATTTTAGAATTAGCACACTCAGTCTTCAATCTCATTTGTGTTTGACTCACACAGACTTTTTGTTTGTCCCCTTAACTCCAAGCAACTACAGTATACGTTACATATACCAGACAACAAACATTTTTTTGAGATAAATTTAGTCGTGATTCAAGGAATTTAAAATAAATATGCAATTATTATTTGTAAAAATTGTTCATTCTACTCTCTGATTGTTTGTTGTTTCTTTTTTATAGATTTTATCTTGTTGAAACTAAGAGTAAAACAACTGTTTTGATCACATTTCAATTTTGGGACTTTCCTGGACGAGTTTGAAGTTCATCTTCTCCTTTGCCAGTGAGCCTTAGATACGGTTTCACAACTCCAACCTGTGGCACTTATACAGCCATTTGCATTCCTTGTGGGGCTGTCCCATACATATACATGCACACGCACACACTCGTTTGAGATGACACACCCCACTAAGATTGACTTTAGTAGTGGAGGGCACTACTTTCTCTGCTTGCTCTTGAGCTGTCCACAGCTTTTTATGCAGCTGTTTAATCAGCCCCCATTGTTGTGATTGGAAAGTGTATCTGTGAAGTATCTGTTGGAATTTTTGTCTCAATATCTCTGTCACCTCACTATTTGTTAAATGTCAGATATTCGCTACTGGAAACTGCTCTATTTATGCCGTCTGTATTTGGTGTTTGTGTGTTAGTGTGTGTGTTAATGTCTGTGTGTGTGTGTGTGTGTGTGTGTGTGTGTGTGTGTGTGTGTGTGTGTGTGTGTGTGTGTGTGTGTGTGTGTGTGTGTGTGTGTGGGCGGAGAGGCTGTTTGATGTGAGTCAGATCCAAATCCAGGCTGGTTTCGCTCACATGTGTGTGGGACGCATCCAGATGGCTCGGCAGGACTGCACAAATGTCACTCTGATAATGAGACAACATGGCCTGGTAAAATACAGGTAGCAGGGCTGTGGTGCATGCTTTTACAAACACACACGCACGCACACACACACACACACACACACACACACACACACACGCACACACACATGTTGAGAGAGATGGAGAGATGGGGCGAAAGAAAGAAAAAGAAAGAGGGGGCTGCCCTGAATGTAAGAAATCACAGTCATCACATGCAACAAACACAATGAAAGTTATAAATATTAAAAATAAATTAATAGTCTGATCACATTAACAAACATGTTCATAAATTGGCACGTGATTAATAGTATACAGGTTCATGTGCTGCGTCCTTAAAGATAATTTCATCCATAGAGTAACAGTCCGTCTTTATCATCAAGGCTGATTATTGACTTGCATGAAATGATGAATGTAATAATATTCCTCCACTGCACTGTGCTAAAGGACGACTTCACCTCCGTCCCTCTCTAGTCCTCAGGGGTCACCACAGGTCACCGCTCAGTTGCCATGGGAACAGGCAACATGAAGGAAAATTCTCCTGAGCACTAAAAAGTGACACCTTACGCCATCTCCGACAGACTTGGCTGAGTTGCACATCAAGTGTGAAAGCAGGAGTGAGAAGTTGTTGTTTATTTAATTTTCTTACGAGTCACAAGAGTGGTATGTCAACCCTACTCCTTTTCGCAGTCTCTCTTTCTCTCTCCTGCATAAAAACCCATTTTCACACGTACCCCTGAGGACATTTGCTCACACATATTTTCTTTGTCTGCATCACTCCACTCAGTAGTTTTCTCACACAATATATTCCTGTTATTTTGAACGGCAAAGCACAGGTGCAACCCTGTGTGTTTGTGTCTGTAAGTGAGATAGTATCTGTTATTCCAGCTCTGCAACTGCTGCGACCTAATGTAACTATTGCACCTACCCTCTATCAACCCTCCAACAGCTCAGTCGGTCTCATGAGGTTCCTGCACCTGTTTGTCTAACACGCACACAAATACACTTTATATATCAGCCTACAAATACTAATCCACTGACACCATTATGATCCAAGGCTCATGGCATGTGTGTGTGTGTGGAGTGGGTGGTGTTGCTGCTGTATCAAGCACTGTCCACTGCTGGCAGCAAATTTCCTCTGAGGTGATCTGTTATAGTGACAGGGCAGCAAGTATTTTTAGCCAGAGAGAGAGGACAAATAATGAAGCACGAAAGACAGAGGGAGACAACAAGGGGACGAGTACAGGAGAGAGAGAGAGAAATGGGGGAAGTGAAATCTGAGGGTAAAACAAAACCTCCTGGATGTTGCTGACTTGCTTCTCTTCTGTTTAGAGCACAATCTTTATACAGTGCATTCAAAAAGTACTCAGACCCCTTTATTTTTTTCAGTTTGTTATGTTGCATTATTATGGTAAAATCATTTAAAATGCAATTTTCCCCTCCTCAATCTACACTAAATACCCCATAATGAGAAAGTGAAAACAGAATTTTAGACATTTTTGCAATTTATTAAAAGAAAAAACTGAAACATCACAATGGCAGAAGTATTCAGACCCTCGGCTATGGTACTTGAAATTTGGTTCAGGTGCCTCCCATTTCTCTTGATCATCTTTGGATGGATCGATCCATCCATCCATTTTCTTCCACTTATCTGCGGTCAGTTCGTGGTGGCCGCAGGCTAAGCAGGATATTCCACATGTCCCTTTCCGCAGCAATGTTTTCCGGCTCTTCCTGGGGGGTCCCGAGGCCTTCCCAGGCCAGATGGGATATGTAATCCCCCCAGCAAGTTCTGGGTCTGCCTTGGGGTCTCCTCCCAGTTGGACATGCCTGGAAAACCTCCAAAGAAAGGCACCCAGGAGGCATAGTAATCAGATGCCCAAACCACCTTAACTGGCTCCTTTCGACGCGAAGGAGCGGCAGTTCTATTCCAAGCTCCCTCCGGGTGTCCGAGCTCCTTACCCTTATCCGTAAGACTGAGTCCAGGCACCCTAAAGAGTAAACTCGTGTCAGCCCCTTTATCACAGTTAAACAGGCCAACCGCTATTTTGGAGGTAAAACCAAGAGTGAGTGTAGCCAAAATGTCAGCAATAATCCCTCATGGTAGATATTAGATTTAAAGGCTCAGGATTAGGAGATCACTTGCTAGGGTTTGGGTAAGGTTGGGGTCAGGCTAAGGTAAGGGAAGACACATATCGATGAGTAACCAGACTTCGCCTCCTCCAGAATCTACTCCCAAACTTTGGAATCTAGTGCCAACCAGTTCCCTCACTGCACAGGAAAACCGTGTCCAAGTATGTCAAGTTGAACTAGCAAGTTATTGCCTGTAAACTGTAAACATTTAGAAGAGCAACTATTTTGATGATGGATTAATTGTGTCATTTTTCAGGAAAAGACAGTGAAAAAATGCTTCAGATTCTCTGGTTTCAGGTTTTTCAATGTGAGGACTTGCTGCTATTCTTTGTCGTATATGTTTGAATTTGGGACACTTGGCCGGACAAAACATTTGCAGACATCACTTTGGGCTTTGGAAAGTTGTTATGGACATTTTTCACAATTTTATGACATTTAATAAATTAAGCAATTAATTGAGTTAAAAAAATAACTGACAGATTAATCAATAAAGAAAATTATTGTGAGCTGCGTACCTATTTTCAAGAGGCGGTTTGGGCAGTAATTTCACTATTTACTTTCTTTTTCTCTTCCAAATAAGTTTGCCTAATTTGGGGTTGGTTTACAATCTGTCAGATCATCTGAGTGCTCATGTTTTTTGCTCCATCTGACTTCTTTTTAGAGATGTCGCTGCTTTCCCAGATCTCTGCGGTTTACTTTGTCAGTAGATTATTATCATAATGAAAAGATATGGTAGTTAAATCTAAGCAGATAAGATCCAAGTTCTGCTGAACCAGAATTATCCTTGTAGTAGTTGGAGTTAAGTATAGTTGAAAAAGCGTTAGAGCACTGACAAAACAATTACTCAGAGGAACAATTGAGGAGTGAAATAATACAACTAAAAGGCAAAAGACAAAGACTGAGAAAGACTTCTTCTTTTTACTTCTCCTTTCTTCTCAATGGAATTCTTAGAAGAGTCGGTTTTTGGTTCCATTGTCACAGCAGCAAGCAGCTTTGGCCTTAAAATTAAAGTGGCAGGTAAAACAATATAAAGTGCTCAGAGTGGTGGTCAGGACATTGTGGTCTGCACACACAAGTTGTGAGGCTTTGTGTAGCACAATGTACCCCACCCACCATCTTTCTCTCTCTCTCTCTCTCTCTCTCTCTCTCTCTCTCACACACACCATCTCTCTCTCTCTCACTGGTTTGTTCCCTGAGTCAGCACTCTGCCTCAGCTCCAGTTTCTCTACCCCAGCCCTCCTCTGCCTGCCTGCCTGCAGGACACTATTAGGGTATCACTATGTATGTGTGTGTGTGTGTGAGTGTCTATGTGAGCCCATGCTTGTGTGTGTGTGTGCGTGTGAGTTAGTGTGTGTGCCTGCCTTTGTGGGTGAGAGCTACTGTTGCATTTACGTGGTCAGGTCCTTTCACCATCTTATGCAATACGATATTTTTCACTTTGCTAGTAACCCTGGATATTTCTGTCTGCTCCATCGAATCAGCTACTGTGCCAGTGCACCATAAAAGATGCACGTCTCCTCTCGCTCTTCCAAAACACTCCCAATGGGTTTTGTATGTTGTAGTGTGTGTGTGTGTGTGTGTGTGTGAGAGCGAGATCTGCTGGATACTACTAGTTCTGCTAACATGGCCCAAAAATAGCAAACGGGAGAGGTGTGAAGTAAAAAAGGAAAGGACACTTAAGTAGAGGAGTTACTGACACGGGGTGAGTCACTTTCACACACACACACACACACACACACACACACACACACACACACACACACACACAGGAGCGTGCACACACACACACACACGCACACACACACACGCACACACTCGTAGTGTGTTCATACACATACAAGCACACACATGAATATACAGTATGCATAAGCATGTAACACACACAGTTGTGAAATTGTCTCACGTTGGCTTTGTCACTGCTATGTGTGTGTGTGTGTGTGTGTGTGTGTGTTGGCAGGAATCACTTGTTTGTGTATCGCTGCCGTGTAATTGGCTCTTTTTCTTCGAGACTTCATTTGTCCACAAAAATTACCGTCAATGATTCCCCACCCATGGTTTTCCTCATTATGCTTTTATGAGCCCAGTTACTTTTTTTCTCAATGGATTAGCAGACTTTACACACTTTCTGTAAGCCCGTTGGACCTTCTTATCATCAGAAACTGTGAAGTTATAATGGTGACGTGCTGAATTTCCTCCAGACACCCGATTCAAGGGACATCAGTGTCAGGTTTCACCCAGAGAGACCCTGACACCCCTGCTATGTATTATAAGCTTGTCATGGTGCGTTTGACTCTGTGACGACTCCTGCATTTATTGACTTTACATCATTGATACTGACTCGTGTCAGGAATTAATAGTTTGTTACACTCATCTAGTGAAGCTAACAAATTCTGCTGGCATTTCAATTTTATCACCTGAGCCTGACTGTGCACTTTTGTAAGTTTCGGAGTTGGTGCCTCACTGAGTCAGAGGAATCATCAGTGAACTGAAGAAACACGGTGTTAAAGTGTATAATCTCAAGTTTAAGTGGGAATATTTCGCTTCTTTTTTTTCATAATTCTCATTTTTGAATGTTTACTCAGCGAACAAAGTAGTGTTTTTTCCCAGTTCTATTTAGATCAGCGATTATAGGATGTTGTAGTGTGAATGCAGAAGTGAGAATGGGAGAGACAGAAGGAGAGAGGAAATGATACTAAGACGTTTGGCCTGCACAATGCCCAATGATCACAAGAGCAAAAGATACATGAATGTGAAGGCACACAAACACACGCGCAGACACACACACACACACATGCATACCATGTGATCTCTCGATTAGTGCTGTAGTCACACCCTCCCACGCTCTCTGGTTGTTTGATCACAATCTCCCTCCTACTCCTGGGTTCCAGTCAAACAGAAACTTTCAACAGATAATGCTTGCTTGACATGAAATCAGCGATGACCTTTGTTGAAATTAGGTTAGATATTCAGCTTTTTTTTAATTCAGCTACGTTCAGTCAAAATTTCATGTTGAGCGAAAATGTTTGGCTGAGAGAACAGAAATAAATTTTTTCAAGCATATACATACAATATTACATCTATAATGTGCTTTAAAGATATCTGAAGATATTCAAAGCTTGTGTTTGAGATGAATCAAAATTTAAATGTAGATCATATAGCTTATAATAGCTTCGACTATTACTTGGCTGATTAAAAGAGAATATGAACTGTGAAGGTTATAATGCACTGATGTAGATGTAATGGAGGAAATGGCTTTTCTTAGTTTTCAGAGATATCAAATTGAGCCCGATGATACCTGTGAAAGGACAAAAATAGCGAAATACAGACGGTTCAAAAATGAGGAAATAAAGTTGAAAATATAAGCTTTAAACTATGCTCCTTAGAGCCAACTGTAACTTTTTGGAGGCCCATGCCAGAGTTTCACTTTGATTTGAAACATATGGCCTATTAACCATTGGATATTAACCACAATGGAGAAACTGTTGTGTTTAAAGCACTGTTTTACAGAATGTAAATGTTTTCCCTGACTGATACACTGCTCTTTCTTTCTTGGCCTTTTTTTCTATTTCACTTGTTCTGCTCATGAAGGTTGATATTATAAAAGGGGTGCCATCATGTCATCACTAATTTTAGATGAGTGGTATAAATCTATCCTAAGGCACCAGTTTTGGAACCTATACATATTCACACTGAAGTGGCTCTATGGCCGCCCAGTTTGAGAACCACTGATTTATGGTCAGTAACATGTCATGTATGCAATTAGAACTTAATTTATTATGTTTGACTAAAATAACAAGAATCATTATGCATGTATGATTTTTTGGTCAGGGTCAGCTGCTTCATGTGCCCCTAACAAGCAATTATTTATATATTTGTGATCAATTATTTATTTATTCGACAATTTCAGTGCCCAGGATTCCCAGTTTACAATGGACAAGACAAAAAAATAGAATAAAACAAATGGAGGAAACAAGCCAACCTTAATTGTACAAATGGATAATTACTCGATCCATCGGGGAAAACAGCTGTAATAAATGACAAATGTAATAAGCCATGTAAGCTGCTCTTGTGACCTGGCCTGGCCTGTCCTGACAGCCCCAGCTCCGAGGGCAAAAAGATAGTGAAAGCATTCACCCAGGTGTAGTTTAAGACAAAAAATTTCAAGTTTTGTTTAAGTTAGAAAGTTGAACTTTTAATCATTAAGAGTACAGGCCAATTCAGACAAGATTAAGTATGATTTAACTGAACTAAATTTTCCAGTAATAATCCTTTCTGATGGAAAACTATAATTGTTCAAAATGTAATGAAAAGGATCTTCCTGCAAATTTTATCTCTCAAAAACTGTCAGTCTTTTTCCTATGAACTAGCTGAGATAAAGAAAACCTCCCTTTGGGGTTTATACCAGGCCATATATGATGGGAACCGAGACAAGCAGTACAGTAAAGAGAGTATCTGACTTATTAATACATTACACAGGACATTCCCATACCATACAGTCATTTCACAATACAATGTGTGAGTGGTCTTTTGTGGTTTCATGCTTGAAGGAAAAGCACATGATGCCGCTGAACACATATCACGAACAAGTGATTAAACTAAAAAGAGAAGTGACTGGTTACGGCTGTGATGAAATCCTCAGTGAGTCAGATTTGACCAGCTGGCACTACACTTCCCCTGTTTGAACATATCACTACTTAGTGATTATGTTTAACTTTCTCACATACAGTACTATTTGACTGGCAAGCACACCTTTCTCATCAGCCCTGTGGGCTGTGATTGGCTGATGGGCTAAGAGGCTGAGGTGTTGCAGCAAATAGCATGAGCTGGGGGCTGGATCATTCTGCTGCTCAAGGGAGGTTAATGAGTGAAGGTGCTGGGCTATCAGCCAAACATGAGCAGCAATGCTAAGGCTCCGACAATGAGCCTGACTGTATTACCACTGAGCTCTGTCTAATTATACACTCCCAGAGAGGGAGAGAGAGAGAGAGAGAGAGAGAGAGAGAGAGAGAGAGAGAGAGAGAGAGAGAGACAGAGAGCATATTAGGCAGGGGAAAGAAAAAGTTATCGAGTGTCACTATGTGAGAGAGGCTTACTAAGAGGGATGACTGTAGATTGAAATTGTAAGGGTGAGATAGAAGGTATGTGTCAGTTAGAGTGAAGTAGAGAGAGAGGGAGGGAGGAGGTTGGAAAGATCAAGCGAGCTGGGTAGAGAGAAAGAGAGCACACTCACAGGGAGATAGAGAGAGCAAAGAGGCGTTCAGAGAGTGAGAAGGAGGAGAGGCAGGAATAGGATGAAGGGAGGGAAGGCTGAGCAGTAGAGAGGAGGAAGGGACTCGCAGTCTCAAAACTGGATATTCCTACGTGCCTGCTGCTGCCTGATCCAATGAGTAAACTCTCATCTACCTGCTACACGAAGGCACCCGGCGAGGTATGTGACCACAACACTTCCTCCTCTGAGTGTGTGTGTGTGTGTGTGTGTGTGTGTGTGTGTGTGTGTGTGTGTGTGTGTGTGTGGAGGAGAGAGGGAGTGCAGGTGTATTAGCAACTTTGAATGAGGGGATAAGCAGACTGTGCTGTGTCATTTGAATGCTCTGAGGAAACCAGTTTAGGAGTTACTGTAGGTACATGTCATTCTGAGAGTGAGCTGGGTTAATTATAGGGAGAAAGTGTGTGTGTGTGTGTGTGTGTGTGTGTGTGTGTGTGTGTGTGTGTGTGTGTGTGTGTGCGTGTGCGTGTGTGAGTGAATGAGTTTGCGGTATACACTCATGTAAGTCAACACCTGTGTGCGGGGGTGTTTGCGCGCGTGGAAGAGAATGACAGAGAGAGTGTGAACAAGAAGGAGAGTGTGACTGATCCAGAGAGAAGGAGTGTGTGAGGAAGACAGAGACAGACGGAGAGAGAGAGAGAGGTGGAGGTTCATCACTCAGCCTGATGGCAGATCAGGACTTTCAGAATTAGAGCAGTGGGCTTAAATAGCCCTGGTCCAGAGATAGCCAGGGGCCCTGGAGGAGCCCGTTTAAACTGGGAGGGACGAATGTGAGATTGGCGAGGGTGGGGTTAGTTGAGTCGGGGGAAAATTTGGAAAGAGACAGAATGAGGGAGGAGGAAGACGGAGAAAATAGGAGGTGCAGATGTTTGGGGAAACTCTGGGAAAGAACTCGTGCAATCAAAGGGAGGATGTGCAGGTGCACAGATGCATCAGGCGTCTGTAATCTAACTTCTTACTCAGTCAGAATACAAGATTAAGGATAAAACATTCACCGAGAGAACCTCCACTGTCACCTTTAATTTTTTAATTAGAACTTTGTAACTCTACTCAGTCAAAGACTTCAAATTTTTCTTTTTTCGTCTGAATCCCTCTGTTGAGACCACAGAGCTGTGTTGGTGGTTCTGTTTCTGACTCCACTCAAATCCCTGCACATTTCTCGCCGTTCTCGATGGAGAGATACTACGGCAGTGTGCACGATTATGATTTCTGTATGTCTATTTCTGCTACAGCAGGCGCTGTCCTTCTGCTGCAGTGATATCCCATATGCTGCTTATAGGAACACTTGACGGGTCCAAACAGTTCGCAGCTATAACATACATACAACGTTTGTCCCTGCTGACATAATTCACTTATTTCAATTATGAGGATGATCCGCTGGAGTGTACAGGAAGTCTTCGGTCACTGAGAAATTGCTTATAGAAAAGCTTGTTTTGAGTGCACAGTTACAAAGTGCGTTTCAACCGCAAGGAGCAGTTTTTTCTGGTAGTTTTTAGTCTTGGATTTGTCACTCGCATGTTGAGGCAAGGGCTGTCTGGTGTATCAGTGAGAGTTTGTGCCAAAGTGGGGCTCTAGTTGTAGTCAGGCGGGGTCAAAACCCAGATCTCCTTTGCTTGTGTTGTGTTTTATAGTAACTTACCAAGACAAAGCCTGGAGCTTTATTTTATACTCCCGCTATTCACCTGAGGTGTGCCCTTATGAATGATGTAAAGATGACAAAGAAGAAACCGAACGTACGAATGTTTCTATACCTTTTGGGAAAAAGAAATACAACTTGTCTCTGTGGGCTGAATGAGAAATACAGCATGTTCTCCCATCCCATGTTTCTTAGAGTACCGTCGCCCTGAAGAGCAGAGCAAGCCGCCTGTCGGAGAAGGTTGAGTGGCTGCTGGCCCTTTAAGAGGTCTATTTTTACAGGGGCACACTCATGCAAGGAGCGAGGCGCACAGAGGAGGCAGTGGCACACGGAGACTCTATCTGCTCTGCCTCACTTCTGTGACTCCACACAACACATCCCATAGGATCATAACCTTGTGACTGAGTGGCTGAGAGAGTTTCACAAAACTTGTTTGGTCCGTAGAGGAGCATGTGTTCTTTCAACGCAAGCTCAAACACGCAAATCATCAAAACTGGAAGTTACGAGATTTTCACCCAATAAGGAGAATAAGCCCTTTTCAAGTGGATCTCTCTGAAGTCTAAAAGTGATAATGAGTGGGAGCTTGCTATAAAGACACCCTTATGCACACTGTACACCAATGTGCCAACATTCCCACATACTTGTTTTGATATGCAGATAGCTATGAAAGAAATCTGAAAACATTCATGCCCCCTTCTTACAAACATAATACACTTTAGTTTACTTACACCCACATACTCCTCAAAAGAAACCACAAAAATGGGCACATTTGAGAACATTATTACACAAACACACATCCGTGCACGTAGAGGTGTTCATAGTGATGTACACCCATGTAAAAGATTACTTGTACATCCTCAATATCTGGACCTAAAATAATCTTCTCCTTATGCAATCTGCATGTTATATAATGCATGGCCTGTCATTATTTCTGCACTCCTTCACGCCCTGCTGTGCCTCTCCACCTACAGCACCACACAGACAGGCAGACACACACACACACACACACACACACCCTGCACCTTGTGTTGACGGTCATATACTCTACTCTAGCACTCTCACCCACGTTGAGTGTGTGCTCTCAAACAGCCAGCCAGATGAGTGAGAGGGAAAGACAGAGAGGAAGACGAAGAGTGGGTGGGGCGGGGGGGACTGAAAGTGAAAGAGACCTAGAGGGAAAACTTAGATAGTGAAGTGTACATTCATGCAGACACTACGCATTTGCATGATTGTATCAATCTGTGCATTTGAGTTGTGCATGTATGCGTGATTTTTAGGGCTGTATATCGTACGTTTACCGTGAGAAAAATCTCGTCTTTCCCCCACCGATACCTGTTGTAGGTATCACACGCACACATTAGCAGGTACTTGAGGCTACACCATAACCCCACATAATCTTATTTGCGTAATCATTTTCTTTACCTCCTTGTTCCTCTTCAGATTCTCAGAGAGCAGGGAAACACTCAGCAGTTCATTCTGGGATATGTGAGGGATGATGACTCTTACTGTCACTCACAGTCACACCTATGCGCAAACCCAGACTTGCATGTCTGCGCATGTCTTGCATGTCATCCTCTTGCAGAACTTAAAAGGAGTCAAAGCCCAGTCCTTCTCGATGCGTGGAAAATTTTTCTAAAAACTTTTTTAATTAAAAATGTATATTGAAGAGAGCAGTTCAATTTTTTTCTTTTTAATTATTCTGTGAACTGACAAATCAAGCAATATGTGCACATCTGCTATGCAACACAGACATGTAGAGCTCCACATCCACAATTAACTTGCCTTACTGCCAAGTCCTTTAGTAAAAAGTAAGTAAGTAAATGGCATTGCACAAATTTCTTTTAAGGTATGTGCTGATCATGAATTAGATCTGCATTTACTGCATTTTGAATCAGTCAAGGGGACCTGCATGGCCACTGTTCCCAAATCAGCACTCTCGCAGTTGGAAGGGTATGAGAATCGGACCCGGGAGCTCAGCTGAGGAGCCATGGGTGATGAATAATCCCAAACAGAGGCAGGTGTTTGAATACAGTTGACACCGTGCCAGACTGCTTTAAGGTGACAGACACACCTGTGGGCCGGGGGTGTCCCGTGAGAGGAAGATGCAGAAAGTGACATTTCATAGGATACATTAACATTCAGATCCACTTACATACGTGTGAAGAAATGTGTATGTGTGTGCATGTGCGCGTCTGTTCATATGCAAACATGCATATAGATTCTGTCAGTTATCTGACTCTTTTCTTTGCTTTGTGTTCGTACAGATCGTTTTCTTTGGCCTTGACTCCCTAACCCTTGTGTATGATCAAGCAGTATGTTCTCCTCCTCCTCCACACTTCATCTACAATAGGGGTCAATGACCTTCCAACCCTGCCACCTACTTCTTACACCCACAGTTTTTCAGCCAGGCCTGTCTTTCTGCCTGCCGGAGCCCATGCAAGTACATCTACTGCCTCGTACAGACAGACCCAACATGGACAAACAAAATATCCTGCACAGTATCCTTATCACTGTACAGCAAGTGTAACATCTGAGAAATCCTGTAGCCTACAGCATCAGGAGTGTCCTGACAGCTTGTCCTGAGGTTGGATGTGTAGTACCTCCTGCAATGCTTTCCTATCATTTTCTTTTTTTCTTTTCTTTTTTTTTATCCTGCACAACACTAAAATCACTCAGCAAAACATGTTTCTCTAAGTTAATTTTATTAATTGTTTATTTAATTATTAGCAGAAATGATCAAATAGCTGAGCGATAAAGGTTATCTCTTAAGTGGAACAGGGACTCTCCCTATTTTCATTTTGAAAACAAGCATTAAGCCCACTCAGTCCTATTTCAATATCTTTTGCAACAGCCTCTATAACAAACAGCAATAGCGGTGTGATGCGTTGAGTAGTGGCTGTGTGACTTGGTAGCAGATTTGGTGTGGGAGGGGTTGTAGAGCAATAGCAATAATGGCACTGTATAGCAATGTTGCCTTGAATACCGCCAGTGATAAAGGTACTCCAGACAGTCTCTGTGAAGCCAGTCTAGACAGTCTCTCTGAAAATGAATGGCACTTGAGCTACAATGGCCAGACCTGGCCATGTTCTCTCCATGGAGATGCAATCACAGTGTTTGCTTACAGCTTGCTGACATTTTGCCGCTAAACCAGAGAACCAACAGCAACCCAGTTTGACTGGCAGTCGCCAGGGGACAGTGCCAAAAACAACAAATCTTCGGAATGAAAAGTAATCCCCCTCCTCTTTCACACACACGCTCTTGTCTTCGGTCTTTCAAGCTGTTCCCACCCCATCAGACTTTGTCTCGCTCTCTGAGTTTCTCTCTCTCCCTCTCTCTCTCTCTCTCACTTTCCCCTCTCTTCTGCCATCCACCCCCTTGTAAGCTACTGATCTCAATAGCGTGAGATTACTACTCACAGGGCTCTGAGCTGGCTAATCATGTCACAGACTAGTGAGAGGGATTGTTACTACCTGTGAGCCAGTGAAGCTGACCAAGTAAAAAGTTGGAAAACAAATTTAGAAAAAAAAAAAAAAGGCAAGAATGGAAATACAAAAACATGACTGTGCATCAGCAGTATGTGATATCACTACAGTTGCATAAGAATTGCTGTCTCCTAACCAGCAGAGGCACATTTGATGTTTGTTTCATGTTTTTTTTGTGTCTTTGAGATGCCTATGTTGCCCGCAAATGGAAACCAAAGTCAGCTCTTTGAGGTTGAAAATATGGTGCAGATGCCGCATATTATCAGACTGAAGAAAATGAAACTCTCATCGGTAAACACTTAAATGTCAATGAATGATAACAACATAACACCCGCCTAAGAAAATGTCAGCTACAAGGTTTTCAGAATACCAGTTAACTGTTCCACCTGTTCCCTGCTGACCTCTGGGAGTACACTTGTATGTGCAGTACATGTCTAAGTGTATTTACAGAAGCCGAGAGTGAGAGACAGAGGAACACTGCAGTAGTTTGCTGTGGTCAAAGGAAGAGGAGAACGAGGTGGAGGAATGTTTGATTCTGCTGACTGTCTGACCAGCATGTAATTAGTCAAGTCATATTTTTAACTGATATTGCGTAAAAGCCAGCTTAAGGAGCCATAGCTGCCCTATTTATACCTTAGGGGCTAATGGCCTGTACCACCACACAGGGGGATTTCCTCCCAGAACTATACTAAGCCTGCCTTAGGCCGTACCAGTTAGGATTCACAGGGATTAAGCCAGCAATACATTACAGGTGTCACTCTCCAGTCTGCATCACACACACTGTTCTACTCTCTTCTGATCACCTCTTTTCTTGCAATGTTTAGCATTTTAGAAGGTGGTATGTTCTGTTTATTTTGCTGCACTTACAGCACACACTGTTGATCTTAATCTTAATCAAAAACAGTAGATATTTTCATTTATTTATGCCACAGGAAGATCAGTCGGTCAAGTCTGTCAGGAGTTTGTACAGAGAAAAAGTTTTAGTATTACTTTTTGAATGCATGTTTTGTGTTACTGTGTACTCGAGCCTTCCCGTTTGTTTGTGTGTGTGTGTGTGTGTGTGTGTGTGTGTACAGTATCTCTGGGTGTTAATAGTAACTCCTGAACCTTAAGCCCATCCTCATTGTGGTTGAGCCTGCTGCGGGCAGGGCTGCTGGCTCATCCTGTTGTAGAATGGGTCAGGGCCCTGAAGGCTGACCTGGCCTTTTGCCCATTAAGCTATCGCCCGTATCACCCTGTCCTTTTATCAGCTTAGCCCGGCTCCTTGTGGAACTATCCACCACACAAGGCTAGTAGTACTCCCTTCCTCGCCTCACCCCCTCCCTGCATCACTCCATCACTCCAACTCTCCCTCTAAGACTTAAATTTGCTCACTATCTATCTATCTATCTATCTATCTATCTATCTATCTATCTATCTATCTGTCTATCTATCTATCTATCTATCTATCTATCTATCTATCTATCTATCTATCTATCTGTCTATCTGTCTATCTATTTATATGCTGTGTCCTCTATCCCCTTCCTCCCCTCCACTCTCTTCTCCTCTCTGTTCAGATCTGTTACATTCAGCAACAAATTTTTGCTGCATCAGACGTCCATCATAGATCCCCCACTCAGCCTGAAACGTGATCAGATACCTGATACGAGGCTACGCATGAGCGGGGGGGGGGGTAAAATGGCTTTTTTGATTCAAAAAAGGACTAGAAGCTGAGACAGTAAATCATGTCCAGTGTTCAGTAGAATCTGGTGAGGAGAAGGGGTGAATCCACGCCCTAAAATCTCACCTGTGGAACTCTTTCACCCTTTTTGCTACTTAGCACTTCCACCGGTATGATTTTTTGAGTGTAGTCTGACTCATCTGACCTTTCTTGTCTAGGCCTGACCCTGCGTGTGTTTGTGTGTGTGTGTGTATGTGATGGACAGATACGGGCAAAGCCAGGTAAAGAGACAGACAGCAACAGCTAGAAGAAAGAGTGTACACCAACTGCCTCAGTGGTACCATAAATGACTGACAACACAGTATGACTCTATGGTGTGTTGATGTTTGTCTGTGTGTGTGTGGATTTAATATGCTAAATATCAAAGTGCGCATGCATAAGCAGAGCACAACAGTCATTTCCACATCTCCACATTGTAGTACCCTTTGATGAACTCAGTTCTTGCTCTATTTCCTTCTCTTTCACTATGACTATGCTATAACATCAAAATTTATATCAAACACTGAGTAGTGTTATTATTTATGTAGAATTATATTTAAGATAGATTGTACAATTATATCTGTGAGTTTTAAATGCTGATTATAGGGCAGGTGTTAATCATCTTTAGAGAAAAGTAATTATTTGGTTAGCTTCACTGCTTTGTATTTCTTTCCTACTTTTTACGTTCTAATATACAAAGTATGATTACCTTAAGATTTAATGGTATTAGATTTTAAAAATGGGTTATTTATGTGTATAAACTTTATTTTTGCATGCTGCCAACTGTAGTTATTAAGGTTGATAAATTATTGAAATAAAAATGAATTAAAGTTAAATGAATAATTTCCTGTTTGCAAACTTTTTTCATAAATAAGAAAGAAAGCTGTAATACTTAGCCTTTGATCCTTTTTTATTAAAATATAATTAATGCAATTATGAACAGATGGATTTTTTTTAATTTCATACCATCCTTATGATTGTTTTATAATTTATTTATTACCTAACATTTAGATATTTATTTAGATATTAATATTTGTTTTTGTTACTTTTGTTTGCCGAGATTGAACATTGATTTACTTTCCGTGTGACATTACAATGTGGCCCTGCTATCCAAAAAAATAAAATAAAATAAAAAATTCTCACGGTATTCTTTATTTTTTTTAATTTTAATCCCAAATGTTTAAAAAATGAAAATACGTATCTTTAATCATTATTAATTGTGATACTTATCACAAATGCAACGAATAACACCGCAGACAGCACTTGTGCCCACACAACCTCATAATCTTCAAACGGCATTCACTCTGAAAAGTAAGAGTAATCTTTTCCTAAATGTCAGGGGAGACTTTCTTGGCAATTGTCTCCTCACTGTGAGAATGTTTCAGTGTGGCCTTCAAGATGATGTATCTTCACACCTACAAGTCTGATTAGCTTTCCATTACAATGTGGTTGAGAAGTTAGACAAGGTTAATCTCTAATTTACTGTTGGTTGATGTAAATCTGCATTTTGCTGTATTTTTAAAAGACTGGATGGATTGCTGGTAAAAGTATGAAATAAAATAAATGTTGCTGTTTACAATTAACCACCAATAATGATTAGATTGCTTCATTAAATCCTATTTCTCCCTGTGCTCCAATTTATGTTCTCACTCCAGTATTGCATTTCTGCGCTGATAATTAACATAAGCTTGTAGGAATCGAGGTTTGGCCCTGTTTCTTTGACAAAAAGCAGACAGGGTTATTTGCATAGCATTGCAGTTTCAACCTTGGGCCTGTTTATTATTTTGCAAAAGGTTTCTATACCGACAGGCTTCTGACTTCTTGCCGTAAATGAACTATACTGTTCTCACCAATTCAGTCCTAATAAGCCATATCAGCCATACCAACACGCTTCACTTACACTGACTGAATCACTGAAGCAAATCATTCAGAGCTCTCCTGCAGTGCTCCTGTTAGCGTATGAGTTTGCGTGAGTGTGTGTGTGCCTGCATATGAAGTCAAATCAAATTTATTCATAAAAGCTCTTTTAACAAGCAGGTTCATGACAAAGTGCTTTGATGAGAACAAAGGACACAAATTCAAATGAAAAATACAGATAAACAAAAAGAACAAGTATCGTGTGTGTGTGTGTGTGTGTGTGTGTGTGTGTGTGTGTGTGTGTGTGTCTGTGTGTGTCTGTGTGTGTGTGTGTGTGTGTGTTTGCTTGATGGATGTGAGGTTTAGTTTTGAGTCACAGGCAACAGCAAAAGCCTAAGTCTGAGAGTGTGTGTAGGATGAGCCTCCTACCACGTCCCTCCCTGTCTCTCATCAACTGTCTCTCTGCCTCCCCTCTATCCTTCCCTCCCTTTTATGTGTCAACATGTCTTTTGAAAAGTGTTCACCAGAAGCATAGATTAAATATTTGATTACTGGCTAACTAATTGATTAATGACTTTTCATGATAAGAGATACATTTAACTAGTGAAACTTGTGTGAAAAGTATAACATCAGACAGTAAGAAGACAGCGTATAGTCACATATATAATCTGTATATGCTGCATCCTTGACGGTGTGTTTGTGTGTGCATAACATAGATATGTGTGTGTATGCATATTTGTATCCCTCATGGTGATTAAAGCAAGTGGGCGGCAACAGCAACTGGTCTGCCTGTGTGGCTCTGCATAGCAGACATGTTTCTCACTGCTAGATATTACTCATTTCCTCAGCCCTTTGCACACATAAGCACACAAACACACACAGACACGCACACTTGAAACACACACAGAAACACACTCACATACACAACAGACAAAGAGACGGATAGCGGGCTCTCAGTTCTTTCCCCTCAGTTTGGTGGGCTAGCTGGTGTTATTTCATGCATACAGAGATCAGAGGCAGTGTGTAGCTGGAGGCTGCCGATATCTGCGGGTGTTGTAACTGGCGGCGGTGCTGTGGAGGAGCAGTGTAGCACAGTGAGGTGCTGAGGAGTGGGTTGACCCTTTGGGAGGACTGGAATATGAATGACTGCCAACACTGGGACGTCTGCTCAACCCACACTAAGGTCAGTCTAACATCACATCACAACAACTACCAGCTCCATCAACCTGTTTGTCTGCTCCCGCAATCTCTTACTGCTCTTTTAGAAAAGGAGTCCAAAAAGAGCCGCGGTCGACTGCTTTTCTGTTTCAATAAGCACCACTGGACTGTCTATTTATGTTTCTTTGATCATAAAGAGGCAGAACTAGACACTACTGTTCGGTAGTTCTGTTTTTATGAGGTTTGCAGTCATGAGTGTGGAGGTATGTTTGACAGTTCTCCCGAGAAAGGCATGCAGAGAGAAGTTGGGAAGACAAGGAACAGTGCAAATCGATACGTCAAATTTTTGACAATTACATGAGAGCAAGTTAAGAGAATATACTTTTTTAAATTATGATAAACAAAAACATAGCAAAACCTGTTTTAGACAGTTTTTATTTGTATCAGTTTGAGGAAAAACATGAAAGGATTTTTTAAAATAAACTTTATTTGTGCTTACATCGCAAATCAAAACCCTTGAGCAGTATTTCACTGTTAGGGATGTGTAACATCATTATTACTGTGATCTCTCTGTTTTGATATATTTAAATGATTCAACCACAGTAGCTCCAGATACACTCCAGCTCTGTGTGTATGTCTGCACAGTGTAGGAGTGTTCTGTTAGAAGACATTTCTCTGCAAACTCCTCCACATGCACAATTGTGCTCTTTGTTTTCTTGTACTTTTTTGGCAAGTTTATATGAGGTCTATTTTGACAACCTTTTTCATGTAGGCTGTCAAAATGACAAAGGTGTAAGAGTAATTTCAGGACAAACACTGAAACCAAATTTTATTAATTTAAGAATTCTGGATTCTACACTGTTGCAGCAAAAGCACACTGGAGAGTTCAAAAGCCAAGAAAAGAAAAAGAAAAAAAAGTGATAAATTAGACAAATTCAGACCTTTTGAATACCGTGTGTTATTTGAAAATTTATTCTGAGATTTTGAAAGTATTGTTATTGCTACCTTTGTTTTGTTTTTTTGGCAACATTAATTTTTGATATTATAAAATTTGTAGTTTTTTCTTTCTAATCAGTCAGTAAATTGCTTAATTGTCCAGAGACGGATGCTACGTTACTTTTATGATATTAACTAGTTTACACATTTAGATTAATAAAATCATGATAATTAGTGTGATAACAACAGATTTTTTCTAGCAGGAATATTGACAGAAAAGTATAATTGAAGCTATGTATGGATTATATAAGAAATCGCTTCAAGCTGAAGGTCTTGTATCTCCAGACTATCAATTTTCATAAACCCCAGTACGATGGGTTTTTTTAGCCCACAGAAATGTCATATATCACTAAAACTAGACTTATAAGGTTTCGGCAACATAAAACAACATGTTCATTTACCTAATAACTGCTGATAATAACTGTCCATCTTAAACATTTCACACATACTACTCCATCGCACCCGTCCTGTCAGTGTCTGGGACAATGTATCCCCCACCTCTCACCACCCCGTTTTCAGTTTTCCACTCAGATGCAAAGACAGCTCGCTTCACTCTAATAATTATTCGGTTTTTGGACTAAGTCACTTGATGAGCAACAGTTTACCCGCCTCTCCATGGAGTATCCCCATCTAACCTCTCTAACCGACTGGATGTGTGTGTGAGTGTGGACACAGTTGCCATGGTGACAGTGTGGCGGATGGCGAGATGGCAGGGAGTTGGTAGGCTGTTGAGACAGACTTGCCGGTGACTGCGGGGCTGACTGGCAGCATGGTGCTGTGGTGTTGTGGCGGCGGCAGGAGCAGGGATGATGGTGTCGGCGCTGGTGATGGAGGGAACAGCTGCGCTGACACCACAGCAGCCATCACTTCAAAAGAGCCCATTTAAACGTTTGGAGAAGAATTAGTAGAGCTCCCCCGCACTTCTCACTGAATGAAACAAGGCTGCAAAATCTCTGACACATTCGAGGACTCAAACACAAACACACACGCACACAAAGACCTAAACAAATAAACACTTTCACATATTTCTCCAAAAAAAACAAACAAAAAAAAAAAATCAAAGTTACACATGCTCATTGACAAACATGACATACATGCATGCACACACACAAACAGTCACACACACTTCCCCACACTGCTGCTGTGACACATAATTAATATGCAAAGACCCATATCCTGTATCCACAACAACTGGTGGTAATATCAACAGTGTTTCTCTCAGCTTTTGGGTGGGTGGTGACCAGCTTTGCCTATCACTGGGGGAGTAAGTACAGCCGCCTGAGGGAGTATTTGTGTGTCTGTTGCTGTCCATGTGTGTGTGTGTGTGTGAGTGTGTTTCTGAAAGAGAAGAGGTGGGGGGGTGCTAGTAGTAAGCTTATGTAGAATTCAGAGAACACCCGGAGTGTCGTGGGGGTGGTTCATCAAAGTGGTACAAAAACATATCTACATATTCCAATCATCCCCCGAGAGTCAGAGATGAAAACTCTCCTGCTGTGAGTGCTTTATGTGTGTGTGTAGAAACACACACACACATACTGCTCTGCCTCTGAACTTCATTGGCTACAAAATATATTTTTAGCCCACATGTGGGAGTAATGTGTTTGAATGAAACAAGTAAGTTGGGTAGTTTCAGTCCCACCGCAGTGGGACATACCGCAATGGGTAATGACTAATTAGCAACAGCTATCAGGAAGCTAAGAGTTTCTAACCTTTTTAAAGCACGGGGTCACTGGCTGATTTATCTCCATCTGTCTGATACAGCTGAATGTTTGTCTGGATGTTGGACCACAATGACAGCTAAGTCTTCACCACAACTGACGCCAGGACCTGAAACACTGTTGTTCTTTAATGTTCACAATTAATCTCTCTGACTTCTGTTTCTGACCCCCCCCCCCTTTTACCCACCTTATCTTTGTTTCTGTCTTCTTTCATCCTTTCTCTAGTTGAGTGGTGCTTCAGTGCAAAAGAATCAACAGTGATCCACCAGTGATGCTGTGTAGCAGCCTTCCCCTCTGTCTGCGCCCCTCGTTCTCCCGTGAGGCCCATGTGACCTAGCCTACACCCACAAACAGGGGGCCCCTACTGCCGCTGGAGCCCACCCATGAATCCCAGCCCCGACCGTGGCAAAGAGTGCCTCCCTCCCAAAAAGAGGGAGTCTCGGCAAGGATCGGCAGAATACCACGTCACTTTGGACGAGTTTAAACCCCCTGTACCGCTCCGAAGTCGGTCCAGCACAGGGAGAGGCGAAGGAGTCAGGGAGGGCAGTGACAGGGACCGAGTTCTGACTAACCAGAACCTCCATCTCCTCCACACTCCTCCACCCCTTCCTGCTCCCGCACCATGCCTCCCCCTGTCCCTGCCATGGCACCTGAGCTACTCTCCCTCTGTCTCTCTTCCCCTTTTCCCAGGGCAGGTCAGCGAGAGGAGGGGGTCAGGGTCTCCCGCCTGGAGAGATGATCCTCTCTCCTCACCCCTGCCCAACACCTCAAGCTGGCTTAGAGGAGAGTGTTCCCTCTCCTTGCCACCTTCCCCCTCTTCCTCCTCCGCTTCCTCCTTTAAAACTCCCTTCCCAGCCGATTCTAGAGAGATGTGGTCCTACGTCAACAGTGGCCGACGGGACTACAGCTCCTCTCTCTTCTCTCCGTCGTACTTATTTAGCCACCACTCTCTCTACCCCCAAGACCCAAGCTTAGTTGAAGCCAGACACAGGTACCTGGGCAAGAAGCCCAATGGCCTGGATGGGCCAGGCAGCAGGACTGTCTCAACCTCCAGGCCTCTGCTCACAGGAGAATATGGGAACGATAGCAGCAGAACCAGGCTGGACATCAGTCCACACAGCTCCCATACCAACGGTGGACGGAGACAGCAGGAGGAACTAACATCCCATGTCCATTCTGGAGGGCCATTTTTGTCAGACTCTCAAGCTCAGGAGGGCCCTGAGACACATTCCTCACTGCAGGACAGACATCTGCATGGGATAGTTAAGACCGGCTCAAATTTACTCTCCACCAGTCTCCATCCCCTCGGACCAGACCCCAGGGCAGGTAGAGGAGGGCTACTGGATCCCATAGGGGCCACACCAGCTGAGGCCCAGATCTACTATTCCTTGGGATCGGTATGCCACCCCAGCCCTCAGCCCTACCCACACTATAGCCCCTCAGGAACACCTCTGTACAACCTGCACAGGGAGTCAGGCCTCAGGCAGCACAATCTAAGGAACTCACCTCACTCTCCCCTGGGTCTGCCAAACAGCCATGACAGGTCACAAAGAGACCAGGAAAGAGACCAAGAAAGAGACAGAGAAAAAGTGCTACATAGGGACAGGGAGCGCGGTAAAGACAAAGACAAAGAGAAGCATCTACAACATGACAAAGTCCAAGAAAGAGACAGTGAGCGTGGGAGACGACGGTACAGAGAAAGGGACAAAGGGAGAGAGTTATCTCCTTGCCATCTTCACACCTCACCACCGGCCCTTCACCCATCTCCCCCTGCGCTCCTACCTCACTTCACCAAGGGTTCTCTGATTGAGCTGGCCAGTGGTCGGTTGAAGCGGGTGGAGGAGCTGCGGACCGAGGACTTCCTGAGGAGTGCCGATACTTCTTCAGAGTTCCACCTCAGCACCTGCACTGTGCTGCTGATTTCCCCCAGCAGTACACAGGGCTTCAGCCACCTGCAGGTCCACCTCACAGACCGCAACACTCAGGTCAGCTTTCTCAGCTTTCTTTTAAGATATATGCTTCAGCTTACACTTGAGTAACAGATGTCTACATTACAGCATCATCACAAGTAATTTAATGAATAAATGCATGACAAGACGAATTCTAATGCAAATCAGTAACCGTATGTGCTGTAGCTTCCTTGATCTTCACAGGTGAAAACACTCCAGATCACTTTAGTTTCTTATACATATCATCACACACCAAAGTCATATTGTGGTGACAATAAGTGACAGACATGAGAGACCTCTTGGTTGAGTTTATAACAATATTGTGGTTTTGTGTAGGAGTTACTGAGGGTCTTGGTGGAGTATCCGTTCTTTGTGCAGGACCGAGGCTGGTCTTCTTGCTGTCCCCAGAGAACGACACAGCTGTATGGCTTGCCCTGCCGCCAGCTCATGGAAGGGGATGTCTGCCTGGCTCTCACCCCCACACCCACCCAGACCCACCGGTCACACACGCGTACCAACTCCAGAGCCCATCGCATGCAACTCCCCTCCAGGGCTACAGGAGAGTCCTGTAGCTCAACCAGGGAGGAGATGCCACCTCCACCTCCTCCTCCCCCCCTTCCTCACCACCCACCTCCTACTGCGCCAGCCCCTCCACATGCTCTGGTTGCAGAGCCTCCTGCTCAGGAGCAGCCACGTCCACGCAAACGGCGCTGGTCTGCGCCAGACACCCTTCCCTCAACCGGAACTGATGAAAGCCTCTTGGATTTACCTCATGGCTCCAAGCTAATGAAGTGGGAGTAGAAACTTGCACATGCATACATATACATGCATACTTACACACACACATAAGCACATACACACCCTCCTTGTCTCTGTTGCACCCACCAAGACAAAAAATGGAGAGACCTCAAGGCAGGGTTGCAGGGAAGGAATAAAAAAAAAACAATAGAAAACACAATTTACGGGTGTCCACACTGCAGGAGCAGCAGCTGAAGGATCTCTGGATGGCTCCTTAGAGACAAACTGAAGACATTTAGTGAGACAATCAAGCACTTGTCTGTGTTCACTCTGTTTTTGTAATGGTTGTCCCATACACCTACTTACTGACAGTGTTTTCTGCAGGGTATCAACTTTCAATCAGTGTTATGAAAGTAAATGCTATTGAAGAAGTGCAGATATATATGAACAAAAATTGACTATATATATTACAGATGTTATATACAGTAAATATGCTAAACAGATTTAATGCAATCTCTATCAAATTCGCAATGCATTTTTTTTTTTTTTCGTTTGTTTGTTTTTTGTCATTTTCTTGCTTCTGAGCCGATGTCGATGTGTCGGCCTGGGCAGGCAAGGTGAATGTATGAGCAACTCGTCGCCTTTTTTATTCTCATCACTGGGAGTCATTTCAAACAATTGTTCGTCAAGGCATTACTCTCCAATATGTTCTTAACATTATCTCTGAGAAAGGGAGAACACTAATGAAAATTGTGCAACAGACAATCCCACCCACACAGACAGGTCTGTGCCACATCACCTCGACACTCATGGTGTTTTTCCATTAAAAAACTGAATGATGGAAAGAGTGAAAAGTGCAGTATGGCTGAAGAGTAATGGTGCTAATAACACGTTGGAACATGATGCTTTGTGAATACTCTTGACCCCTGTGTACTGTGCGCTTCTGTTCCCATCTCATATTTTACGTACTGTACATGTTTTAGGGCAGGGAAAATAATGAAAGTATTTTAAACTCAGATACGGGTATCTCCTCACACTCTCTCACTTTAGTTTTTGAGTTTTTTTTTTTTTTATTATTTTCAAAAAGAAAACCTTACCTGTTGATTTTTCTTTTTAAATGTTATAGCTACAAAAATATATGTATATTTTTTAAAAATTGTGAAAATGTTATATGATGTTCGCTAGAAATAAAGGAAAAAAAAGCTTTATAGATTTAATTTAAAGTGTCAGTTTATTCTCTGGATGTGTTGTAAAGTAGTATACACTTAAATTATCATTCAATGCATACAGCATACTGAATATGAGATTAAGATAAAAATGCAGGAGAAATGTTTACATTAATAAGATGTTATCAGCATGTTTTATTGGTTTAAACAAAACATTTCTTTAACAACAGCTGACAACTCTTGCCAGTCTAGCTGCATGATGGACGGGACAAAAAAAAAAAAAATCAATCTAAGGTATAAAATAAAGAATATTGCTTTGAATTTTACTTCTTGCATTGCCATAAGGTTTACACTGCAGCACATCCATCATTTCTTAATCATATATATATCTCCACTGATGATACTCTGTATCTTTTGCTCTGTTCGTAGGACGTCTTTCCCGATGATGCCAGGAAAGGGATGAAGCTACAGTAATCTATTTGTATATTGTTCATGATCGCCCTGGTGCAGGGGAACTTTTCGCACTCTTCCTAGATCTTCTCACCCTCTGTGTTGGAGCTGAGAGCCGACCGTTTCTCCTCAGACTCTCCCAAGTTGAACCTCTGGAGGAGCTCTACTGCAAACAATGGCACCACCTGGCCAACAGAACAAGAGTGTCGTACACAATCAGTATGCTTATGAGGACCTCTACTGGTGACTGGAAATACTACCACTCTACTCCGACTGACGGTGCATTCATGCTGGACTTAAAAGGTTTTGCTTGGATTGTTGAACATCAAAAAGTTGACTTTGAATTAGACCTTTCACAGCATATTACGCTGACCCACTGATCAACTTCTAGCCTGAATGTAACTGTTTTCTCTCACTTAACCGCAAAATAAAAATAAAAATATATAAATTTACATGAAGAAAACATGGAGGCATGAGACAGAGTAGAATTTTTGGTTAATCTGAATGTGTGCAAAACACATACATCTCCCTTGGCCAATCCCCAAAAACTTCAAGTGTGTGGTCTGCCTTCCAAGAAGGACAGAGTAATCTGTTCGTGATAAAAAGCCAATTTGGGTTCAAAATGTGATGTGATAAAACAGCATTCAGCAGTGTTTCGAATCCTTGGGAGGATAAAATCGTAATGTGGAAGTGAAGCATTTTTAAATCAAATCCCTGAATTACAGAGCAAATGTAATCAAATTTGAAAAACGACACCTTCTCTACAAACAAAATCTACACAATCTCCATTCAGAATGAATGTGCAAGAGCATACAACATAATAACCAGAGACACGAACAATTCTTGGTCCTTTTCCAACATTTTTCCGTAACTGTGACCGACCTGTGCAACGATCAGCTTCCTGGTTTTCGGTACGTTGGGGTCTGGATACTCCTCTCCAAAACAGAGCTCAATCTCATAAGAAGGTGTAGGTCCCTTGCCCTGTAAACAGCTTTGAAGCTCTGCAGACATTAATTGGTATATTCAGATTCATCATATAAACATATTGCCTCTTTGCATAGAGCAATAATTTGTCATTTGTTTTTAGTCCCAATGATCCAAGTCAACCTGTCTCTTTGAATAAATCAATGTAGCTGTTCCAGCTACATTTATATGACTGATAGTTAATGAATTCTTTTAAAGTATGCACACGCTGCCTTACCACTGATAAATGTGGGAATATCAAGCAGTTTGAAGGTCTTTTCTCGCTCCAGTTTGTTTGGCCGATCAGTGTGTTGGGCCATGGGACCACTCCAGTACACCCTACCCTGGCAGAACCGCTTGATGAACACCCCATCTGGGGCCACCCATAATAACACACCCCTTTCCAAGTGACAAAGAAGGCGATTCATTGCTTCAGCCATGCATGACGGTAGGGATACGGAACCTGGGGAAGGGAACGAAAACTGCTGGGCAGTGCAGGGTCCGTAGATCCGTTCATTTCCCAAAGGAACACGGCCCTGCAGGATGAAGCATCCGTCCGGGCTCTTGGTGGTCACTTTCATAACCCTCTGGCCCTGGTACAACAACATCACCTGCATGCGAAAGTCTACACACACACAAAATGCAACTTTTTTTTCCAGGTCATACAGTACAAAGCCCAGTAACGTATTCAGCTGGTTTTGTTTGTTTACTTAATCCCATAAATTTGCTTACCTGATATAGAAAGTGCAGAGCTGAGAAAGGTAATAGGAGCAGAGACCTGATCCTGAGGTTTTTTTACTGTCAATTCACAGTACATGTGCTCCCTCAACAGATCATCTGAAGCAGAATAGAGAAATGACTCAATCGGTATATTCTCAAGAGTGTAAGCATACAAGATTACGTATGTGATTAGAAAAATATGAGGTAAATGAACAAATGCTATCAGACCCTGTTGTTGATCTTGTTGTTTAAATTAAGTTCAGAAGTAAAATTCCTACCAACATGTCGATGTAGGCCCAACATGGGTTAGATGGGAAGTGTGTGTGTGTGTGTGTGGGGGGGGGCACACTTAGGTCCCATTTTACCAAACGGGGTCCATTACTATTTGTTCATCGGTTCAATATAGGCCTCATATATCTGCCCAAACAAGTTGCGTCCGTGAAAGCAAACATTGTTCAGCCCCACATGGTGTACTTACATGGACTCATGACTGTTTTCAAGGCTTTTTCAAGTAACTATTTTATTCATTCCCCCTGCACAGATATCCCATTTACTTAGTAGGAGTTTCTATTGTGGCAGCAAGGACGTGTTCCCTTGCCAACCTCTCACCCACCAAATACTCTGAAGCCACAAGGACAGCAGCTTGGGATTATACACCCACTGAAAGCTACAGTGGTAGCTGAGTGCTTTTTCTCTGGACCAACCAGGCAACAACAACTAATCTACAACTTCTCTTAAGAACTAATCTGTCAATGCCCAAGCCAAACAAGAAATCCAGCAAATCAGTTGTTATCAAACCCAGAAATGTGAACCTCATGGTGGCAGGAGAGGAAAAGTCAGAGGATCAGCAAAGTCATTAGGATCTGTCATCTGGACACCACGGACATTTACATTTTCATGCTAGCCAATAGTAACCTATAAGGATAACTTTACATGTACAGATAGTCACACCTGCATTGTAATATTCTCACATGGGCAACCATTCATGGTAAATGGACAAATGCTATCAGAGCCTGTTTGGATTGTTAAATAGGATCTAAATACCAGGCCATGACAGTCTTATCACCACATGGATATTTTGATTGGGAGGAAAATTACCATTAGATAACTTGTCATCTGAGTTTATTATTCTTTGCTTTGAGGGTCACAGGTAGACTCTGCTCAGTTGTTGGTGGTTGTAAACCAAAATATAAGAAGACTACAACCAAATCCATAGGGGATGATTTCTTTCTGACAATCTATGGGCATGATTCTCCATAACTATTCTATAGTAGAGTTTGTGTGTGTAACACTTACCAGTCAATGGCTTTTCTTCTTCTTTATTTGTTTGAAATGATTCTCTCTGAAAATGAAGCTACAAAAACAGAAAACAAAATTAGGTAAAACAGCATGAGGTCTATTTTTTTTAAAGGATTGCATAATTTTTTTTAAGTTCGGCCAAAGTTTAAACTGATTTCTTCCACTTCCCAAAAGCTGGGTTTCCTGCCGCTAAACACAATCATACATGTTTCAAACTTATATATGTAGGATCTGAAATTTCTGACTTTGGTGACTCATAGTGGTAGTATCAAAAAAACAAAAACAAAAGACAAACAGATATGAGCTGGGGAAAGCAAGAATAAAGGGTATTCCCCTGACCTTTTCACTGTGATTCCCATTTTTCTATAAACATAAATCCGAATTGAAAAAATTAAAAAAAAAAGAGAGTGAAACCAGAGATAATGATCCGTATTTATAACAAACTTATTGCACTCACACAGTGTTCTTAGCATGAAGATAACTTTTCTCTTTACCTCTTACTGGCTCTATGTTTTAGCTTACCAGGTTGTCCAGAAAACCAGGGCTCTTTGGAGACCCTTTAGCCTGGATAATCACTTGATCCTTTATCTTTGGAGAGTCTGGGGAGAAAAACAGGTGATGGCAAAAATACAAAAAAATTAAAAGACTCACATCTTTTTTTTATAGTGTATACTGGTTAAAGGCTGATAGAAGAATGATAAAAAAGGCAAACATTTATTTTCTCAGTATACAGCATTTCATTTCTTGTTTTTTTTTGTTGCTTCTATTTAACTTTTTCCCTCTTATTGTGGTGCAGTATAAAGAGGAGTAGAAATATAATACAATTGCTCAACAGCTAATTAAAAGGATGACTGGGAAAGGCAAAGAAACACCTTGTTTGGTTTTACCTGGTGGCCTGGCTTGCCCGTTGTCCTGCTGGATGCGATAGACTTTATATGGCTCAGTGATGTCCAGCTGGTTGCGTTCAGGGACCTCCTGGAAGTCTGTGCTCTTGTTGAGTGCACAGCGGAGGCGGGTCTTCCACATGGTGGGGTCAGCTTTATCCCTTCCCTCCCTGTATTTGCCCTTATACACAGCCCAGGCCTGAATGGAAAGATTGAAATATTAGATCCTTATGCATACATAAATAATTTGGGGAAAAAACGTGATTGCATTAACAAAACTGGGGCAATTGTGAACCAATCGTTAAACACATATATTTCAACACGTTTTTTTTTTTTTTTTACAATTCATCGATTAGCATTGACATTTTCTTCATAGGGAATGTATAGGTTACCAATTATCTTTAACTAAATCCATCAACACACTGTAAAAGTAGCAAACTGAATGAATACTGTAAGAAAGCATTAGTTATTTCACCTTAACATCACCAATCTGCCTTAAAATTGGGAGTTTATTGAACTGTTCAGAATTTAATAAACTGTTCAGGTTGTTCATTACATGCACTAGTATTAGTGACACACTGAATTAACTGGCGGAAGTGAGTTTAACTTGTATTGAATTCAGTCAGCAGTTGTTTAGCTATAGGTTTAGACTGACTTTCTGGTTTATTCTTTCAGTAGTGAAGGAGTTTCAGGATTAGTTCCACATACACCACATAGGTCTACAGCTTTTGCTGTGAAATTAGCTGCCATACTCAGATCAGTATTTGTAATTAGACAGGTTATTTTTTTTCATCTGTAGACATGGTGCCTTACAAAAAAGACGCACTGGAGTATAGAGGTTGAATTGGGTACCTACAGTGCACCCCTGGTCAAAATTTCCATTACTGTGAATAGTTAAGCGAGTAGAAGATGACCTGATTTCCAAAAGGCATACATTTAAAGGTGACACATTTCTTTAATATTTTAAGCACCGTTTTATTTCCATCTTTTACAGTTTCAAAATAACAAAAAAGGAAAAGGGCTTGAATCAAAAGTTTGGATTGTCAGTACTTAGTAACAGCCCCTTTGACAAGTATCACGACTTGTAAACACTTTTTTTAGCCAGCTAAGAGTCTTTCAATTCTTGTTCAAAGGATTTTTGCCCTTTCTTCCTTGCAAAAGGCTTCTAGTTGTGTGAGATTCTTTGGCCGTCTTGCATGCACTGCTCTTTTGAGGTCTATCCACAGATTTTCGATTGATGTTTAGGTCAGGGGACTGTGAGGGCCATGGCAAAACCTTCAGTTTGCACCTCTTGAGGTTGTCCATTGTGGATTTTTAGGTGTGTTCAGGATCATTAACCTGATGTAAAAGCCATCCTCTTTTCATCTTCAGCTTTTTTACAGACAATGTGATGTTTTCTCCATGAATTTGATATTTTTTCTTGGTCTGTTTGCTGCCTTGGAGACCTTGGTAAAAGTTGTCTGAGAGCTCAAATCTCTTTGGGTTCTCAAACTTTTGTGTGGGGCTCCTTTCTTTTTTTCAGTCTAATCTTGTACAGAACAAAAATAATACACTAATCTTGAAAAGAATGGTTAATCTTTAACTTTAGGCATTTTGGAGATCAGTTCATCTTCTACTCAATTAACTGTTCACACTAACAGAAATTTTGACCAGGGGTGCCCAAACTTTTTCATGCTACTGATTCTTCTTGCTCTTTAAATGTGATGAGTATAGTAAACAGTCGGTGGGACATCTACTGTCGTTCAGCTCATCATTTTTAGGTTCTGAAATGGGTCTGATTGTGATGTCCTGAACATTTGAGATATATTGAAAAGGAAAACCTTAATATTTATGTTTATTTAATGACTAAATTGGAAATTAATTCATTACACTTTGATGAGGTTTTCCTTATCCGATTGGAGAGATTGGATTGTGAACCCCCTAGAGACCAATCTGTGATTTGTGAGCTTGGGCTACTACGGAACTACTGAAGCATTGCTTCTATATGGTATGGAATTAAAAAATAGTAACAAGATAATAAACATGAAGGGCTGGTACACTTTAATAAGCCTGATATGCAATAATACGTTATTAGCTAAACATGATGCGTCGTGCAAAGGCTTTTGTTTTTGTCTTTGTTTTTGTTTTTGTTTTCTTAATCAGTGTATATGGACTTGTCTTGGCCTGGGCCTTAAATAAATATATAAAAACTTAACAATGTTTTTATCCAACCGACTTTACCACAGTCGACCAGCCGTTACAATAAAGTCCAAACGTGCTAGGATTACATTTGACCATGAGTTCCAACTGAATCCACAAGTTCCACGTTACACGTTTTAGCACATTAAAGAGAGTGAAAGCGCTGACCTTGAAGAGAGCCGCATCTTCCGTCTGTTTGTAGTCCTTCTTGGCTGCGTGCTTCCACGGGATCCTGAACATGCTTTTGCTGTCATCCTCCCAGCACAGCCCTTCATATCTCCCACTCTCTATCTGAGTTATCAGCCACTCTTTCAGGTGCAACTTGGCTCCCTCGTCCATCTTCAACACATACTTTGTCTCACAGGAACCAAACTCCACTCTCGGGCGTCAGGGAGACATGTGCAAAGCGGCGCGAACACAGTTTAATCACGTTCCCACCTTGCAAACGGCAAAAAAAAATAATAAAAAAATGCCAATGCTTTTTATTCCGATGCTGCCCAAGCTTCTAATATGGTTTTAAGCACAATACAGTAGCCTAATAATTTAAAGAAACGTGAAAAAGTTATGGGCAACGACACCTCATCGCAAACTTAAATGCAGAAGTCGTAACTAAAATTAAGTGCGCTCTAAAAGCGAAAGCGAAAGCTTTGAGCTCCTCTGATGCTTTCGGTTTCCCCCCCACCCCACCCCCTACTCCGAGTTGCAGTGAAAGTTAAATGGTTTCCAAGTAAGGTGTATGAAGGAGGGTGACAAACGAGCTGAGTTTACAAAAAAAAAAAAAAAAAATCCGTGAAGACTTCGTATTTACTTTTAAATGTTTTATTTTTCAATTCATTGGCCGCAAATGCCACACGTTTGTTTACAACTTTACGTGGCCCGGAGGAAATATCAAGCATGACTTCAACCTTTATTATGTGACACTGATCACAAAACTCATAATTCTAAATATTACTAAATACAACTTTATTGTACAGAAAACTATAAAACAGATTTAGTAATTTTTAAAAAAAAAGTTTTATATAGTAATATTTTATAGTACAGCAAACTATCAAGTAAAATATTTTGTTTTCTTGTGGAATTCACATTTCATTTGCCCGCACTGAGGTCAGTATGAATGTATCAGCTCCTTGAAGATTTAATCACGTAGACCAAAATGAAGCACACACACACACACACACACACACACACACACACACACACACACACACACACAACCACGTACAGACACTCACATAAAGTCATACAGCTAGACCTCATACCCGAAACGTTCGTTTTAAAGTGAAAGTGTGTGGGTGTAAGGGTTTTTTTTTTTTTTGTTTTTTTTTCCCTCAGAGGCTCCACCTCTATTCTACAGGGTTTGTATTGCTGACTGAAACATGCAGCCCTGTCTTCAGATCAGGTACTGATACTGAGTAGGCGATCAATACAAATATCCAGAGTCGAAATCGATAACACAGAAGTAGGCTATAAAAAGAGAGCAGTATGATACAGTATAATGCTGCATAAATAAACACACTGTAAACACCGTTTTCTCCAGCTGAGGGCAGTGTAAATCTGTGTTACTGCCTATTCCCACACAAAGTGATCTGTTATTTAATCAAACAATTGTGCACTTAAGACAGAATGTTATAAAATAAAACAAAAAATAACGTGGTGTATGAAGGAGAATGCAATAAGATTCACCTTGTTATTCAAATTCAAGGCTGGGACCACATCTGTGTTATGTTATTCAACATGAGTTCAAGGACCTGATCAGTTGGAGCTGCTCTGTCAGTCACTGGTACTTGTTGCAGGTGTCGGTCAGAGTTGCTTCACACGGGTTTGTTCAGGTACCGGGACTAGTGGTATGGCACAGAAAATCTGGGCCTCTGTACATATGCAGCCCCTCAGTGGACCCCCTTCCCTTTTCAGTACATCCATTGTCAAAGCCTGTGCAAATACTTGAACCAGCATCTAAACACATGCCCCTGTGTTGGTTATTAGGGTAATCGGTAACAAAGTTTCTGTATCAAATTTACAAAGTCTTCACAGTCGGAAATATCAGCAAGTCCCTGTTTTTTAGGTGTCCGTAAGGTACTTAGTTCCACTTTTCCACTTTTACTTTGTGAATACTTGGGTGTTCATTCAACTGTGCGTTCAGAGTTCTCAGTTTTATGAGGTATTTCTTATGCTGTATTTTTCCGTTTCAGTAAATGAGGTGACCAAAATATT